>NW_028255086.1:0-101467 GCF_964263255.1 Lissotriton vulgaris | reverse complement strand
CTCATCATATCATACAATGATTGGCTCTTTCGTTACAAGAGCAGTGTGTGGGTGTCTTTAGGTGCCACCTTGCTGTGTTCGTCTGCTTCATGCACCAGGCATGGCGTGGCTTCGGATCTTCACTATACCCCAGTCGTGATTCCGATGTAACCTGTAGTGGGAGGAAAAGAGGGGAAGGGAGGGGGAACAACATCCGAGCAGATCAAATGTACGGGTACGAAAATTCTTTACTTACCACATACTCGTCTTATCCTCTCGGGATATAATCTCTGAGGTCTTGGTTTCCGAGGCCAGGGGGGGGCGGGCAGTGTGGTAAGGATGGCAAGCGATAGGTTGTTCATGAGGGAGACGGTCTGAGTGTGGCATTATAGGTCGTGTGTAGGGAGACATTAAAAAAATCAGAGGCACTTAGTGCGAGGTATCTAGTTTGTAGATGTATCCAGCTAGCGGGGTCCTTAAATTATTCCCCATGCGGTGATGTCCTAAGGCATATCGGCTCTTCGGCCAACCCTGTTCCCTAGTACCCTTGAGTACCATGCCTTTATAACATTTTATCATTTACACCATGTCACTTTACCCGTTCTCGGAAGTCGATGTCCTTCTTCATGCGTTTGTTCCTGAGTCAGCCGCACATTTGGAGGCAACGTAACGTATCTTAGATTCGATCATTAATCCGGGGTTGAGCAACCATCTTCTAATAACCTTAAAAAGAGAGAACAAAACAGGTCGTGCAGAAAAACCTTCCCGCTGATCCCACATTTACAAAAGTATGCGATACCTGTTCATAGTTTGAAAAACCTTTATTAACACGATTTATTCAGTATGTAAAATATGAGAGTGCAATCGTATTTGGACGGACACGGCGTTGGTTGAAGTACGTACAGTATGGGGCTATTTTGCAGCATTAATAAAACATTTAAAAAGGGTCTGTTTTGTCATTTTGCAGGAGAATAAAACGTCTATCAATAG
The DNA here is from genome assembly GCF_964263255.1 of Lissotriton vulgaris. Classification (NCBI taxonomy): domain Eukaryota; kingdom Metazoa; phylum Chordata; class Amphibia; order Caudata; family Salamandridae; genus Lissotriton; species Lissotriton vulgaris. The sequence continues at coordinate 100,498 of NW_028255086.1, read as the reverse complement.
TTGAGGGATCAGGGGGCATTCGTTTCATAATTGGAAGCATAGTTAGACTAGTGGCAATCAAATTTCCTAGATGCATACCGTGGGCGTGTGTCATAAGCGACGTTATGTATCAGTTACAATAATATCATAATAAATCGCACATTGAAACCAACATTTTAACGGGATCATTTTACATGTTCGCCAAGTGAACCCTCCCTCTTTTTCGTCAAGTGTACAAAGGATCATATACATATTTCAGAACATCGAGTCTTATTAGCTAAAAAAAAACACCACGAGGTGTTCGTGAGTTCCTGTTGACACCGGCGCCATTTTGGGCGTTAGTCCGGAAGCAGCATCAGGGACAAAATGTCTCCAACAACCGGCGGTTGGACCAGAGTCCCTTTCGGTAGTTCAAAAAGACTTGTGCTAACAGAAGGGGTAGGCAATGTGGAACATCAATCAAAGGAAAAGGGGGTGGGGGAGGGAAGCAAAATTTCCCCTACCGGGTCACGTTGAGGTTCAGCCTGAACTTGCTCGAATTTGTTAGCCCACAATCTTTCTGGATGGTTCAGGCTGAAGCTGGCGCTGACACGAGGGCACCACCATCTTGTGGCTACGTCGTTAGTGATCAAAGCAGTTGTTTCCCACCGGAAGCCTGTAGGGGCCGAGGGCTCCTGGGACTCTTGTAGAATCTTCAAGGTCGTGGAGATGCTGTCGGAGGTGGGGACTCGTGCCCAGGGGGGCAAGCGTCCTAGTTACATAGACTTCTTAGGGCGAGAAAAAACGGAACTGTGTTGTTGGAGCAAGACATTCGGCTTGGGGCGCTAGGGTGCAGCTGTGATGCCTCCACCAGCACACTTGAGGGCCATCGTATGTCTTGTGCTGCGCAAATACTGTTTGCGGGCCATTCTGTGTCCGGTGCTGCGCAAGTAGGGTGGCCGGCCATTCCATGTTCTGTGCTGTGCAAATAGGGTGGCCAGCCATTCCATGTTCTGTGCTGCGCAAGTAGGGTGGTCGCCCGGCTAGAGAATTTCTGCGCCGGGCCGGGGCTGGGAAACCTCCACCTGGGGAGGCGAGGGAGGCTCGTTCGCGCCGCCTCCCTCTCCCAGCCCACCCTGCACCAATTTTCAGCAGAGGTATTCGTGATGGCCGGACCAGAAGATACGAGGGAGGGGGTCATCTGCATCCGCCCCCTCCCTACTCGTGGCCCGGACCGCGGCGGTGAAAACCAGGAATCCTAACAGCTAGACCATATGGGAGAAGAGGAAGGGACATGCCGGGCCCATGGTGCCTTCTGGGCATCCCACCGGCGACCTCCGTGATTGCTGGCTATCGGCAGGACCCCGCCCCACACGTGCTGGGTGTTTCACCTTCCGGATGGGCGTGACCGGTGACCTGTTGCATTTTGGGAACTTCCGGAGTGGGCGTAATATGTACTGTATTGCTCCTATTAGTATTTTTTTTACTTTACTGGAATTAAATCTTAACTTATATTGACAGAGACTTGGCTTCCTTGAATCTTTTTACTACGAGAACCTCACTGCAGTGGGGGTAGGTATTTATGTCTGGGCGATGGGGGGTGGGGTGTCCACAAGAACAGTTTTCCTGAACGGGGGGGTTGTCTATGCAGGCCTGTAATTGCTTTTGTCCACAGAGTGGGGGCAGCAGAGAGTAATCAGTCCCATTGCGCTCAAAGTTTGAGTTCATTAATGGAATGTGTACTAATCTGTCCGAAGCTACTCTGTGTGTTGTTTCTCTATGTTATCCGAAAGGGTGGCTTTTGTGTTCAGGAATAGTAGCGGTAGTACGGGGTTCGTCACCGGGTAACCTAGAGCTCGACTGGGTTTCCCGTCCTAGCGCTGTTCGTTCTATGAGAACTCCAACATGTCACTGAAATTGGTCTGGCGAAATCTGTGCCATCGGGCGTAATCAAACGTGGTGGTTCTATCCGGCCTGTCTGTATCAGTCTGATTCATCTTTGTCCCACGCTTTTTTCTTTTCTGCCGGCCTGTTATCTCTGTCGGCTCTCTGCTCTTACCTGTGTTCAGTAGAGTCGGGCATTGGGCTTTCCAGTGCCCGGAATATTTACAAAAAGCACATTGATTTTGTCCTAAGTCTGTTCGCCCTGCGCGTAATGTCGGAGGATTACGTTCAGGTCGTCGTGTCTTGGGGTTGTCCTGTCGGTACATCCCTTTACACCGTTCCCTTTCTGTGTTTACTCCTTGGAACCGTGTCGCCGCTATCCCTTCCTTTGGCCTTTCAGATGCTTGGAAGGCTGTCTGTCGCGTTTCTTTACCTACTCTGACCTCGTCTCTTTCTTTTCGTAGCATTGCTTCCTTGCGCCACATACCGAGACTGTCGAGCATAATAGGGGTTGTCTTACTACTACAAAGGGCTATTTCTAACGTTTATATTTTATCAAGGTCGAAGGATCCTATCAGTGGCCACTGTTTCTCTTGATTTACTTTGGTATATTTGTGCCATAGCTTACTATAAGCTATGGTAACTAATCCATATTTTGTGAACATGTCTTTATTAGGGGTGCCTTCCAGCGGAGCTAGATGGTCCACCTCTAATAAACGGTCCGGGTTGAACCAGCTACCAATCAGAGAGGAGAAGATAGACATGACGGATCACAATGGGGTCAAAAGTCAGCACTACCTATCTCATCACTGCGTGCAAAGACTAGACAGAATATTTCTATTCTACGTTGTTTGCAGGCAGTGAATATCTCAAGAACCAATATCAAAACGTTCGGTCAATCAAAACAATCAGTGGGGAGAATAAGTAGGCCCGCAAAGGTCTGCGTCACCTACCCTTTCACTATCTACAAAGAGGGAATCTGTTCTTTCCTGTTTGTAGACAGAGAATCTCCAGAAAACAATCCGCGAACAGTAGTTCGGGTTCAATCAATTAATCAGTGTGGGAGAGGGAAATCTCCCGAAAACAATCCCCGAACCGTAGTTCGGGTTCAAACAATCAATCAGTGGGGGAGAAAGATAGGCACGACGGTTGCGTTACCTATCCTTCACTGCTTGCAAAGAGAGAGCCGGTTGTTTTTCCGTTTGCAGACAGCGAGCCTCCGAATCAAATCAACAAAGAGTAATACTAGTATTTTCTCAAACAATCAAACAATCATTTCGCAATTTGTCGTGTTTACACGACCTTACCCGGACCGCATGGTCAGTTTCTTGTCTTCCAACTCCAGCGCCCGATCGTCCTCTTTTCTCCGTATTCCTCGTGGCACTCCTGGTGGTTCCCAGTCAGGACCGTAGATCACTCGAGAGAGGTCTGTTCGGAACCAGTGAAGTTCGGATGATCGGCTGCCAGACGAGGGTCTATTGGGCAGGAGCTCTCCCGATCGTTGCAGTCGTTCACTCTGTCGTCAGAACCTCTCCCACTGGATCCACGTGTCGCTGATGGGCCCCACATTGGGCGCCAATTGTTGAAAAAGGTACTGGCAGAAGACCTTTTCCGAAGTTGCCCGGTGTTAGCCGCCTCTATACCCACTTAAGTTTACCAAACAAAGAGGCAGGCGCTGGAGACTTGGAAGGCAGGAAACAGAAGTTTTATTCTCTCCGGAGGAGAAACACATCAGTTCGGACAGCAAGTATCGTCACGAGGTGCTCTAACTGCATCTCCGAGGCCTGGCCTCTTATACACAGGTTTATTACTTTATTGCATAAAACACATCTCTGTCAACCCTTTGTTGTACGGAAAGACATCCTCAGAATCCCCGCTTCAGGCCCGTTCCCACACACATTTACAGTTGAAGTCCCCACCCCGGTCACAACAGGTGATGATTATCGCGCAGCTGGACATTCCGCCGATTCACGGAATGTGTGAGGTTGATCGGATCTCATGGGGTGGGGGCTTTGATCAGCTCTTGGATCCTTCGATGAGGGAGGCTTCCTACTGTACAGGAGGGGGGGAGCAATAACAGTATCCGCAGGGCCGGGTGGTGGCCTGGGAACGAGGAAGACAAACGGGCACAAAGGGAAAGAGGGGTGTTATCAAGGGATCCGGGACCATGAAAAGGATGGAGGGAAGTGTCGCGCTGGGAACAGGATGGGGTTCCGAGGCAGAGCTGCGTGGAAGAGGGGTTTATGACCCAAGGCATGTGAGAGCGGGGGCTGGCAGCATGCGGGGGGTGTGCTTGTGAGGGAGAAGAGCCGTGCTAGGGGTCAGCGGCGTGCAGAGTGTGGTTCTGACCAAGGCACCTAAAATGGCGGGTGTGCATGACAAAAAGTGTGGCATTCGGGGGAAAAGGGCAAGATGACGCAGATAATGTTTACCAAACCGTATTAATTTTCCACACTATCTACAAGTCTACACTCATACACTATCACCAGCAAATAAGAGACACCAATAAAAAAGCACTAGTAGAACGCATCGAAGGAAGCTTCAACAGCTGCAAGGAAATCTTCTCAAGTATTTCACCTCACCCTCAGCCGTTGTCAACAACATTGCTGCCTCCCAACAACTTTGCAACAACCTACTTAAATTATTCCACAGCAAAATCGCACACCAATCTAACTCCAGAAAACTCTTTGCTAACCTACCCACCACCAACCAAGACGGCTACCTGACCAAATGGACAACCCTCAGTAGAAATGACACAACAGCAATCATGCAGACCATCCAATCAGTCACCCCAATGGATTCATGCCCCCACTGCATCTACAACCTGGGAACATCACCAACCAGTACCACCCTGACCGCATCCATCACATCTGGCACTTTCCCGGATAAATGGACACTTGCAGAGATCAACTCCCTCCTCAAGAAACCTACAGCCGACCCCAATCTACTAATCAACTTTGACCCTCCTCTGTGCTTCCCTATCCATCCAAATTGGTTGAGAAAACCATCAACTAGCACCTCATAACCCACCTCAAACGTCCCGCTGTTCTAGACAACACTAGAAGAAAGAACCACAGCACCAAACAACACTCATCGTGACCATTGACGACATTCAAATTATCCTGGAGTGAGGAGAAACAGCGGCCCTCATCCCGCTTGACCTCTCCGCAGCCAATGGCACTATCTCCCATAACACCCTCGTCAGAAGATTCCATGAGATTGGCATACAAGGATCAACTTTCGTTTGTGTAGTTCCTACTGATCCATAGGATGTGCGCATCGTTTGGACAACATAAACTATGGGCATGGCTTGGCAGGATATGTTGAATTATAGACCAGTTTGCTCACAGTGCCACCATAAGCCCCCTAACTTAACAGTGGTAGAATAATTTCTAGTAACCACTGAACATGAGAACTCTGACCTGAAGGACTGGGTTCTTTTGGACCCAGCGGTGCCAGGGCACAACACCTGAAACCTTCGTGGGTAACCTGCTCCGGCGTACAAATCACAGAGACACGGGACACTTCCTTCGGCGTCAAAGAGTCAAGGTTTATTTACTGCAGGGAACACAGAAGTCACAGGAAGTACATCGAGTGTAGTTCGGGGAGACTGCTTCAAATTGTATTTGTGGATCGCTCCTTTTATACAGTTTTTACCCATAGGATAACATGATACACAATAGTTTACAACCTGGTTCCCACAAGTCGCTCTCAGAGGGGTCGCTTTGGTCACTTTGAAACACACAAGGTCCGGAACATAAGTGCGGAAACATTTGGCGGTTCCCAACTGTAAAAACCCATCTTCCCACCATTAGCAAATTCCAATCAGCAGTAAAAGAGATCGAAATAGGAACGAAGACAGGTGCAAAGGAAGACGGAGACAGTGGGGAGATCGGAAAGGGTGTAAAAGGGGAGTGTCGAGAAGCACGAGATACAGGCATCAAAGGGACGTGCCTAATGAGATGCACGGCTGAGACAATAAGCCCGTGCGGCAAGATGAGCCTCGAGCGGCGCCATCTGCCTTACAGTAGCATCCCCCTTGTCATAAAGACACCTACAAAGAACATGTGTCTTCCGCCATATCTTGGAAGTCCCAGGGTCGCGAAGCGGACAGCGTCCGTTCGCTGGCTACTTGAGGGCAAGAGACAAAATGGATGCCGTATCTAAGATGGAACCCGTGGGTACAGATGAGAAACCCACATAACAAACGAACGGTTTAAGTTAGCACAGCGAAACTGCGCACACTTACTAAACTCGTCATTTGCGGTTCATAGATACTAGACTCGACCATATTCGTGCGAGTCGAAAACACCACTTACAATTGTCACGGAACCTCAGACGCTCCTTTTGCCCTCATGTAGGCAAGCACTAGTCGGAATCATACTCGATATTCATCAGACCATCAAGATGTCGTTGTAGCATAGCTCTGTCCGAGCGAGTCCCCTTGGTAACAGATGGTTGTCTCATACACGTTGTAGCACAGAGGCCACATAAGGCAGGACCACACTGCACGCAAAGGCAACACGTGAACAGGAACACTACCACAACCCCGATGATCGTCAGAATCTTCCATCCCCAAGTCGACACCAGGCCCCAAAACCAACCAAGTAGCGTCCAATCCCCTACATCCACGTGTATGGATTCGGAGATCTTGTGCAACTTCGAGATGGCTTGATAGACAGTAGGAGCATTATCTGGAATGAAAATGCAACAGCTCGAATGGATCACTTTACATACCCCACCGCGATCTGCTAAGACAACATCTAAAACCATACGGTTTTGTAATGTCATAAGTCTCTCCGCCTGAAGTTCTGTGGTGATATTACCAAGGGCACTGGCAGTAATATTAGCTGTCGATTCTACCACTCGAGTCAAATGTCTCAGGTTCCTACTATTAACCATAGGTCCCCAAAACGGGAGGAAACCCTTGAAAAAGTCTCCTGCCTCTTGACCGGCAGTATCCTCTTCGCTGATTACGCCTCGTACAACTCTAGTCTTATGATAATCGGCATCTACAGTGAACGTCGGAGGCAACAAATTTGCAACAAAACATGAGCCCATGAAGTCTGCGGGCAACCATGTATATGCACGATCATGACAGATAAAGTATGTACCCTTGGCAGCCAGAAACACAGGGGACGGGGACATTGGCAAAACGTAACTTTCAGTGCAAGCACTTGCTCCAAGTGAGGCTTGCGAGCCACGACCCACAAGACAAAGATTACCAGTGTGGGGTACGACCCATATTGGAAGCGAGCTTTTAAGCTGCTTTTCATTAGTGAACATACTATATTCCCCTCTACTTAGGACCCTATAGGCTTGTACCTCTTCTTTAGGGATGAGAAAAGGATCATGGATCTCATCTTCCATGTCCTCTATAGCCATCGATAGCAGCCTCTGATAAGAGGTAGGACCAGAGTTGGGGGAACGTTGTTCTTGCGTGGGGTGGAAACCCAGTGCGCTTCGAAACATTGTTTGGAATGCTCGAGCTGACCCTTGGGAACTATACGGTAACACCAGATATGGAATTCCCTTACCCGTAGTATGTGGCATCAACCCACACACCCAACAATTAGTAGTGTTAACCACTAACTGATGCTGATGGAGGAGCTGGATAAAGGAATTATTGCGGAATTCTACACGTCTAGCCTGTTCGTGTTCTGGTAACATATGAAAGGAATGAGGAGAAGCAGTCGAAGTAAGGTTAGGGTAAGGAGTAGAAGTAGGAGTAGCAAGGAAAAAGTAAGACATAGTGTAATACACCCCACCCGCCAAAAATGCAGAAGCAGTTAGAAACAAAACAAACAATTGGGATACAAAACATTTCGTACGACTAAGTTTCTGCAGCTTGACTCTATATGCCTGAGCTCCTTCCAAATCATTCAGCTTCGAAAATGCCATTTCCCTACGACCGTCCGCAACGTTTCTTGACGCACTTCGTTCTGTGCAGCAATAGTCAATCCCTAGGAGTTCCTAGGAACCGACGGCCTCTAACCTAGCGTCAAGACCTACTGTCCAGAAGGAAGTACGCGCGCGGCCCTACGGCCTTCAATACACAATATGTATATATTAGCACAATATTTCTCAGCTGTGGAAGGAAAAAGATACAAGGAAGAAGCTTGATATATATATATATACAAAACAATTTTCAATGATACGAATGTTCAAAGTTGATCATGGGAAACGAAGATATTGCAGTTATCAATTTCAGCAAAGCAAGCAAATTTTATTTGTCCTTAGTGTGAGATCGCAAAGAATATCGATGTTTCCCGGGACGTGTCTGCTCGTCAAACAAAGGATCTGTTGAAGAGACAGCGTCCTGCTGATCAGTTCGTTGATCTGGTCTTGAGTCTTTTGCTGACAAATGTTCAACAGTGGCTTTCTGCTGCGCTGAGGGTTCTCCAACAAGCTGTGCGTCGCTAAAAGGTACAAACGCCGGCAATGTTTCTGTTTCTGTTGACGCAATGCCTTTCCTTACCCACGGGTCTGCCGGCAAAGGAATAGGGACTCGCTTACAATGGGTAGCATGTACCCAATTTTTCCGCCCCTCAAGACGAACGGCAGTCCTCGTGGCCAGGAGCACCTGGTAAGGTCCGGTAAAGCGGGGGTCCAGATTGTTTTTGCGTGAAAAATTTCGGGTAACCACCCAATCCCCGGACTGGAGCTGGTGGCCTGGACCCTCCGTCTGCGTCGGCAAGGCGTCGTAAACCTGTTGATGAATTAACCTCAGTTTAGCAGTCAAGTCATGTAAGTAATCAATCAACATCGGAAACTCAAGATCAGAGAATATTCCTGGCCTAGGAACCCCCCACACATTCGCAGGACGGCCGAACACTATTTCATAGGGACTAAGCCCTATTCGGGAGTGTACAGTCGCCCTAGTTGACAGTAATGCTAGAGGCAAAGCATCAGGCCACGAAAGTCCAGTCGTAGCTTGAATCTTTGCTAATTTTAGTTTAAGGGTGCCATTGTACCCTTCAACCAATCCAGCTGACTGGGGATGATTGGCGCTATGGAATTTCTGATTTATTCCAAGGCCCTTACACACACTCTTCATCACACTTCCAACAAACTCACTTCCGTTATCTGACCACACGACTCTAGGCATTCCATACCGAGGAAAGTATTCCTTCAGTAGGATTTTCGCAGTAGACAAAGCAGTATTGTCTTTGAGGGGATAGGCCTCGATCCATCGGGAGAATGCGCAAACCACAACCAAAACGTATTTCAGGTTATTGCATCGCTCCATATGGATGAAGTCCAATTGGATCACCTCAAAGGGATACGAAGGAGGAGCAAAACTGCCAGGAGGAGTTGGGGTTCCTTTGCCAGGATTGTACATTATACACACCATACAATTCTTCACCAAACGTTCAGCACACTTAGTAATTCCATCATTCTTCCACACATCAGCCAACAACTTGCAAATACCTTTCGCGCTAATATGTGCTAACCCATGTGCCATTTGCACAACGGCCAGTACATACGCATCAGGCAACATCCATCTTTTCTGATCTGACAAATCAATCCAGCAACCATTCACATCCAACCTTCCCGTACTTTCTTTCCACTTCATCTTTTCAGTGTCGGTGGCCTCATTCTGAATTGCTTTCACACTCTCTATGGTATTTTCACACATACTTGATTCTGTAGGCCACCTAACCGAATTCGTCACATACATTCGAGTGCTAAGGTTCCGGGCAGTCTCCTTAGCAATCTCGTCTGCAAACGCATTACCGCGACCAACATCATCCGTCACTTTACGATGCGCACTACACTTAACAATTGCAACCTGTGCAGGCAAAGTCAATGCATCCAAAAGATCGTTCACAAGCTGGCCATGCTGTATTTTCGTGCCATGCGACGTCAAGAAACCACGTTCTCGCCACAATCGTCCAAAACTATGCGCTACACCGAAAGCATACTGACTATCGGTGTACACATTCACACGTTTACCTTTTGCTAACACACATGCTCTAGTAAGAGCAATCAGCTCTGCAGCTTGGGCAGAATTCTGATTCAATCTCGCAGTCTCAACAACAGTATTCAATGTTACAACAGCATAAGCGGTAGTCACATCACCATTTGGCAACTTAAAACATGACCCATCCACATACAGGGTGCCATCCGGGTCTTCCAATGGGGTGTTTTTAAGGTCCACACGACCTTTTGTTTCCTCTTCTGTTCGCAAGTAACAGTCATGTTCTGCTACTTCATCTGACTCTGCACTAATTGGTAACAAAGTTGCCGGATTGAGGACATTACAACGTTTTATCTGAATGTGGCTTGCCAAGAGCGTCAATTCGTACCCAGATAACCTCGCACTCGTCAAGTGCTGAGTTTTCGTACGATTCAAAAGAGTATCGACTGCATGCGGAACCATCACCGTAAGCATATTATCCATGACCAATCCTGCTGATTGTCGGATGGAGACCGCAGCTGCCGCAGTTGCTCTCAAACAACTCGGCAACGCTCTAGCTACTGGGTCTAAAGTCGAGGAAAAATATGCACATGGACGTTGCTTACCACCAAAAGGTTGCGTTAAGACGCTTAAAGCACAACCTTCCCTCTCGTGAACATATAACGTGAACGGTTTACTGTAATCAGGGGTACCTAACACAGGAGCCGAACACAATGAATCACGTAATTCAGAAAAACTGTTCTGACATTCTTCCGTCCATGGTAAAGGAGTCGAAACATCCTTGCACGTAAGAGCCACCAATGGTTTCGCTAGCAATGAAAAATTAGGAATCCACTGCCTGCAGTACGATGTGATACCTAGAAAGGCACGCACATCTCTTTGGGTTTGCGGCACAGCCATTCGCGCAATCGCTGCAATTCTCTCTGGGGTCAATCTCCTTCCCTCCTTTGACAATAAGTGACCTAGGTAGGTTACTTCTTGACAACAATATTGGAGTTTAGAAGGTGACACCTTGTGATTTAACTCACAGAGATGTTGCAGCAGCGACACAGTAGCAATTTTGCAAATGTCCTGAGTATCGGCAGCCACCAATAAGTCGTCGACGTATTGGATTAAAGCCGCACCAATCGGCAACCTAAGCGCATCTAGTTGACCCTTCAAAGCTTGACTGTAAATCGATGGACTTTCACAGTAGCCCTGAGGAGCGCGTTTGAACCGGAAGCTACGTCCACCAAGAGAGAAACCAAAAAGGTCCCTGCTCTCTTCGGCAATCGGGATGCTGAAAAACGCATTTTTCAAATCAATCACCGAAAACCATGAAGCTGTAGCTGGAATCAGAGTCAGTAGCGCCGTAATGTCAGGCACAACAGGGAATTGAGGAACCACAATTTTATTTACCTCCCGTAAATCGATGACAAAACGATAAACAGGCGGTTTGGTAGGATCAGTACGTTTAAGAATGGGCAGTACAGGACTATTGCACACGTTTCCCCGAGTTTCTTCAATGACATCTTTCTCGATCAAATCATAGATGATCGCTAACAAAGCTCGTTCACCATCAAGGGAGATACGGTATTGGGGAATACGTGGCAATCGCACATTCGATTTCAACTGAACAACATAAGGGGAGATATCAAGTAGGCCCACGTCATTTGGACCCGTCGCCCACAAAGATGCAGGAAGAGAATCCAATTCCGGTGGAAGCTTATCGAGAGACAAGTACATGGGAGAGACTACCCTCTCTCCTAACGTAAGCTTTACACCCGCAGGAGAACAATACAAAGTCGCATACAAACGTTTAAGCAGATCCAGACCCAAAAGATTTTCGCCACAACCAGTAGACAAAATCAATGGAGCTTCGAGCTCACGAGGCCCAATTTTAAGGGGCAAAGGGCACGAAACCGGATTGCTAACGGGGGCGCCAGAGAATCCAACGGAAACATTTGTTAAGCCAGACAAAGGTGCGCCAGGGAGTTTCGAATGCATGATAGAACTTTTCGCTGCACCAGTGTCCAACAGAAAAGGCTCAACGACGCCCGATGTAGCAACTGCGACGTAAGGCCCTCTCTGATCAACCGGAACTGATACCACTCCCTCTCCTTGTCTTTGGCTGTCCTAGTAATTACTATCGTCAGTTCCCTGATCGACGTAATAATCGTCTACATTGTACTGCGCAGATCGTCCTTGCGATGATCCACGTTGATCGAAACAGTTATTAGAATTTGATGAATGGTCAGAGCGATCATTCTGAGCACCACGACCTCTACCACGTGATGCGTGCTGTGAACCACCACGGCCTCCTCTAGACGAATTACCACCACTACGGTCATTTAAAACAGGACAATTGAATTTAATGTGTCCTTCCTGTCTACAATAAGCACATTGGTTGTACCCTAATGAAGATCTTTGGAAAGAAGAATCATTACGCGGCTGCGATCGATTCGATTGCGACTGCGATCTATTCTGCTGAGGCGCATTCTGATTAGAACGCGGCGGATATGCTTGTTGTAACAACACTTTAGTTTTCAGCTCTTTCGTCTTTTTATCGGCACGGTCATTTTCCTCTTTTTCTCTGTTTTCGTAATATTGTGCCGTAGCCAATATCTGAGCTGAGGTAGAAACAGCCCACGCACTTTCTGAATTTTTCAATTTATGGCTCAAATCGGGCAATAAGTTCGATACGAATTTATCCACAAACAACCTCTGTCCACCCTCAGTACCCATATCCTGTCCACTATGATCAACGAATGTTTCCTCGAACCTCGTAAAGAAGTCTGAAACACTCTCATCTTTCTTCTGCTTACAGGCTGACAACTTGTCCCAATTTACCCTCATAGCTGGCATAAGCGTTTTCATTAATGTAATGATTCGCTGGGGAAGAAGTTCAATCAACTGATCGGGTTTAGTAGCAGCCACTTGTCCAGCGTCTGCCGCTGTAATGGCAGCCCAATCACCACCTAATTCATTCGCGTGATCTTGGTGACGAATCTTCGCCCATACCGGTTGTGGTACGATATTACCGAACAACATGTCGATATCGGCCAGATTCATTATCGTAGCATCCACAAGCTGCGACAATTCTTTGTAATACCCCGCAGGATTTTTGCGAGGATCGGGCAAAGTTTGTTTCACCTGAAGCACTTCCGATCGTTTCCATGGGAGGTGTATCCAAACTCTCTGGAAATGCGCCGCCACTGGAGCATTAGCATTAGTATTATCAGCGGGTACCCAAACCGGCGGAACCTCACGCATAGGATATTGGCCAGACCCATCTCCTTTCTCAATGTCCTCAACGAACAACGCATGAGGAATAGGAGCGGGACGAAGAGATAGCAACCGCTCAATAGCACGTCGAACATTAGTGTCGACTATCAGTCCAGTTGCGAACTGAAGCCGAAGTTCAGACAGGGCGGTCAGCACCTCGTCAGGCGCATTAACCACTATCTGATCATGTAAGAACTTACACATTTCATCAAACACATATCTCTGAGTTGGTATGTTGAATTGATCAAACGTTTCGAGAACAACACGAGGTGGATTTCTAACAGGATTTATCATCCAACCCATCGCCATATTGTATAGCGCAACACGTTCTCTATTACCAGGAAGCTGACTACGTCTCTGTGGACCATCAGAACCAGCAGACCCAAAAACAGGTCCGAGCGACTGAAAGAAGTTTGTCGCAAGGGGAGAATCACGATTACGAGTAGAGGGAGAAGAGTAAGACACAGGACTAACAAGAGAAGGAGTAGAGACATTAGCAGCAACAGGGGTCAACAACACAGGAGCAGTAGCGGGAACAGGAGTATGTGGAAGCGGAGGAGCAGTAGGAATAGAAATAGGCAAAGGAGCAGGAACAGTCGGAAGAGCGGGTGCAGGTTGAGGAACTGGTGGAGGAATAACAGGTGGAAGAACAGGCACGGCAGGGACCACAGGAGCTGCGGTACCCTGTACGTACGGAGGTGGCGACTTCATAAGATAGGACATTAAAGAATCCTCAACTGCCTCTTCCTTCTTATCCGACTCCGTAGGCAAAGCAGGATAGCATTTGTCTATGGTCATACGCTGTAATCTCTCAAACACTTCCTTATCCTTATCCTCCTTATCACGCTGAAACTGCTCAGCTTTCTTCACTATAGTAGCAACAGTATCTCGCTGACTACGTTTATTTTGTCTGATTTCTTTCTGTCGGGCTTCTTTGCGCCAGAACCGAAAGGCATCAAACATGGCCGGCCTTGATTTACGTTCGAACAACTTTATTTCCAAATTATCTAAGATCGACGCTTCGAAGCTACCGTGAGGTGGCCAACGAAGATCGCCGTCTTTCTTTGTATATTGTACCCAATAATCGTTAAAAGCAATCGGGCCTAGCCCATGTTTGCTATATAAATCATAAGTAGGAGTTCCAACCGGAGGTATCGGACACGAGTCCTCCAGCAGGGAATCCGCACCACAAGGTCTAAAGCAACTGAACAAAGTACTGCGACCAGGCATCTTGCACACTAGCCGAGTTTCACAAACTTCAAGGGTTACGGGATTTCGGGATTTACCAAGTCCCAGCAAAGAACTAAACCCTCGGTCTTTGGCGGCTGCAGTCGTCAAACAAATACAACAACAACAAAGTACGCTAGCAAAGTGTCACCGACAAAAACACTCACACAGCGTGTACAACAAAGACACCCGCTAAAGTGTCTACAACAAAAACACTCGCTAAAGTGTTTACAACCAAGAACTCTGGGAGCGACCCACAAATACTTAACTCAAAGATCAATGGCGTCCTCAGGAAGGCCCGTCAATCGTCTCGCTATACCAAGGTCTACGCCAGGCGCCAAAACAGGTCTACAGTCAGGGCAGCAGTCCGTCGCAGCCGTTAGGAGGCGGGAATCTTCGCGGGAAAAGTCTTCGGGCCACTTATTTCGACAACAGGATCGATGAAGCGGGGTGCACCTTCCCTCGGAGATTTCACACGAAGTTCCTCACGATCGTCGGGCTTGGACCGGTACCACTGATGCAGCCCCACGTTGGGCGCCAACTGAAGGACTGGGTTCTTTTGGACCCAGCGGTGCCAGGGCACAACACCTGAAACCTTCGTGGGTAACCTGCTCCGGCGTACAAATCACAGAGACACGGGACACTTCCTTCGGCGTCAAAGAGTCAAGGTTTATTTACTGCAGGGAACACAGAAGTCACAGGAAGTACATCGAGTGTAGTTCGGGGAGACTGTTTCAAATTGTATTTGTGGATCGCTCCTTTTATACAGTTTTTACCCATAGGATAACATGATACACAATAGTTTACAACCTGGTTCCCACAAGTCGCTCTCAGAGGGGTCGCTTTGGTCACTTTGAAACACACAAGGTCCGGAACATAAGTGCGGAAACATTTGGCGGTTCCCAACTGTAAAAACCCATCTTCCCACCATTAGCAAATTCCAATCAGCAGTAAAAGAGATCGAAATAGGAACGAAGACAGGTGCAAAGGAAGACGGAGACAGTGGGGAGATCGGAAAGGGTGTAAAAGGGGAGTGTCGAGAAGCACGAGATACAGGCATCAAAGGGACGTGCCTAATGAGATGCACGGCTGAGACAATAAGCCCGTGCGGCAAGATGAGCCTCGAGCGGCGCCATCTGCCTTACAGTAGCATCCCCCTTGTCAT
The DNA here is from genome assembly GCF_964263255.1 of Lissotriton vulgaris. Taxonomy (NCBI): domain Eukaryota; kingdom Metazoa; phylum Chordata; class Amphibia; order Caudata; family Salamandridae; genus Lissotriton; species Lissotriton vulgaris. The sequence continues at coordinate 85,079 of NW_028255086.1, read as the reverse complement.
AAAGACACCTACAAAGAACATGTGTCTTCCGCCATATCTTGGAAGTCCCAGGGTCGCGAAGCGGACAGCGTCCGTTCGCTGGCTACTTGAGGGCAAGAGACAAAATGGATGCCGTATCTAAGATGGAACCCGTGGGTACAGATGAGAAACCCACATAACAAACGAACGGTTTAAGTTAGCACAGCGAAACTGCGCACACTTACTAAACTCGTCATTTGCGGTTCATAGATACTAGACTCGACCATATTCGTGCGAGTCGAAAACACCACTTACAATTGTCACGGAACCTCAGACCCCTCAGGGATCGTGAAAACAGTACAGAACCTTTCTCCAAGTCACTTGTGCTCACTTATTCTCAGAGAAGTAGACAAGTTTCCTCCCCTCTGACCTCCCCTCTCTGATTGTTGAGTTAGCTCCGGGAAACCTACGGGTAGCTGAGCGCTTTACAAATTTAAATATAATAATAATAATAATAGAATACATAGTGGGTCGTTTTCAATATTTTATTGAACCAACGTTTTCTTGTATAGAATACATGCGCTGCAATGATTAATAGACAGAAGCAGATAAAATTAATTACAAGCACCAAAAACATGAATAGTAGATACAGTTTTACCATGGTGGCTGTAGGACTTGGCCCTTTTGTCTAAAGTTCCCTTAACTTTTTGCTTTCCCCCTTAGACCATTTTTCTGAATTGGTGGTGCCAACTTTGATGCTTTGGACACTTTGCCACTGTTAAACAGTGTCAAAGTGAAAGTGTTATGGTAATTGTTTGTCCATGATTGGTATGTTTTCCTTACTAGTAAAGTGCACTATGTGTGCCAGGGCTGGTAATGCAAAGGCTGCTAGTGGGCCTGCAGCATTAAATGTGCCACCCACACAGTTAACTTTAAAAAGGTACCTCAGGACTGCCCTTGCAGTGCCTGCGCGCAGTTTGTTAAACTACCATGTTGTTCTGACAAGTGCACCCACTTGCCATATCTTACCCTTCCCTTTCTATGCACATCAGACACCCCTGTGGTATTTCCAGGGTAAACCCTGGGCACGGTGCAGTGCAAGTGAAAGGTAGGATACGTACCAAGGTGTGTATGTCCAGACAGTGAAATATTCTCCATTTCGTTTTCACTGTTAAATGGCCATCTTGCCCATAGGATAGAATGGGAAGACTGTGTAATATGTTTTCCAACCTATGTTCCCAAAGGCTTAAGATGGAGAGGTGAAGTTTAGTGTGCATGAACTCACAATGTAATAACACATATTTTTATGAAGGTGGTTTTTGCACTGTCTGGATTTGAAAGCAATAGGATCTGGGGAATGTCTTGACCCAGGGGAGGAGGTGAGACAGCAACAGGCTGACCTGCATCTGGAGTGTAGGGGAAGGAGTAGCCCCTAGAGGTGAAGAGGTCTGGGTTGCTGCTATAAAGCAATTGTCCCATATCCGGCTGAGTGATTGAAAATTCAGATCCCCACTAATCAAAGGAACAAGATGTCACTGGCAGGGAGGCACCCAGAACTGGTTTGAACAGGTGTCAGGGGTCAGTGCCCCCCTGAACACAAAGACTTCAAAGCCATTGAGGGTATAACTATGAGAGCTGAAGCCCCTGAACTTTGGAGAATGGCTTGATCAAGATTGAACAAGACTGGAGCTACTTCGTGGTCAAGAGGAACCTTTGCCAAGGAAGAAACAACTGAAGAGACTGAAGGAAAGAACTGACCCTTGCTGTGTGTTCTGGGGCTGGCCTGCAGTTTACTACTTTAACCATGGAAAGGCTAAAAGGACTTTGCTGTGTCCCCCTGCTTGAAAGGACTTTGCTGTGCTATGTCTTGAAGTAACTTATCCCCAAGGGCCCGAGGTGAACTGGCTCCCTGTTGTGGAAACACAGGAACACAAAAGTTCCCAGGAGAGTCTCAGCGACTCTGTGTGCACTTTTAGGTGTGTGCTTGTTGCAGCCTGAGACCCTCGTAAGGTGTGCCCTGTGATCATGGGCACCTGGAGCCCAAGAAAGGATCAGCAATGCTGTGTACGCGTGCTTTTTGCAGCCTGAACCCTTTGTGAGGATTGTCAAGTTATTGTGTGTACTGGAATCCAAGTGAGTCTCATCGACGCTGTGAGCATGTGCTTTGCGCAGTGTGAGACCTTTGTGCGGATTGCCTTGTTAACGTGCACCGGGAGTTTAAAGTGAGTCTCAGCAACGCTGTGCGCGTGTTCTTCGTGCAGCCTGGGACCTTTGTGTGGAGTGCCCGGTGATTGTGCACCCGAAGCTCAAGGGAGTCTCAGCGACGCTGTGTGCGTGTGCATCTGGCAGCCTGAGATCTTCATAGCAGTAGCGGCCTGGACCTGCAGCCCCAGAGGAGCAGAGCCGCCGGCTTGTGCCCGCCGTTGCCAATTCACAAAGATTGCATCAGAGTCACCGGATGAGGATATGAGAGTGAGTGAGTTGGCGCCCCCCAGGTAACATGTGTTGACTCCTGGAAAGGGGTGCGGGCTATAAGGAAGGCGCTCTCGGCCTCGCTCTCATTCTGGTAGTGCGAGCCTCTGCTTCGGTTCGTATCGCGGCCCGTATTGCCAAGGGAGTGGCAGTACCGGGGTCGTAGTGCCGGGATGTATGGCGTTACAACGCATAATTTTACATCGCATTCCATTACAACGCGATTTTTACAACGCAGGATCCATTACAATGCATGCCTTTACAACGCATGTCATTACATAGCAGATGCTATTACAACACATGCCATTACAACGTAAGTATAGGTAAGTATATCTTTTAAAAAAAAAATTAATTGTTAATTTAATTAATTTAATTTAATTAATTTAAATTAAATAATTTTAAAATTGTAATTAATTTAATTTAATAAATTTAATTCTATTAATTTAATTTAATTAAATTAAAAATTGTAATTAATTTAATTTAATTAATTTAATTTAATTAATTTAATTCAATTAATTTAATTTAATTAATGTAATTGATTTTAAAATTGTAATTAATTTATTTTAATAAATGTAATTGAATTAATTGAATTTAATTAATTTAATTTAATTCATTTTAAAATTGTAATTCATTTATTTTAATTAATTTAATTTAATTAATTTAATTTAATTAATTTAAAAATTGTAAATAATATAATTTAATTAATTTAATTTAATTTAATTAATTTAATTAATATAATTTATTTAAAGTCGTTTTTTAAAAAAACTGAACCATAAAAATACCCCTGTACCCCAAAACTCAAACCCAGCCCTGAAACCTAAAAATACCCCTGTACCCCAAAACCCAAACCCAGCCCTGAAACCTAAAAATACCCCTGTACCCCAAAACCCAAACCCAGCCCTGAAACCTAAAAATACCCCTGTACCTCAAAACCCAAACCCAGCCCTAAAACCTAAAAATACCCCTGTACCCCAAAACCCAAACCCAGTCCTAAAACCTAAAAAATACCCCTGTACCCCAAAACTCAAACCCAGCCCTAAAACCTAAAAATACCCCTGTACCCCAAAACTCAAACCCAGCCATAAAACCTAAAAATACCCCTGTACCCCAAAACCCAAACCCAGCCCTAAAACCAAAAATACCCCTGTACCCCAAAAACCAAACCCAGCCCTGAAACCTAAAAATACCCAAACACCCCAAAACATATACCTCAGTACCCCAAAACATATACTCCTATACTCATACAAATTTTTAAAATTACTTAAATTAATATATTTAATTTATAATAATAAAAAAAACATAAATTAATATATTTATTTATAATTAATATTAATTAAATTAATTAAATAATATTAAATAAAATAAAAAAATTATATACTTACCTATACTTACGTTGTAATGGCATGCGTTGTAAAAGCATCTGCTATGTAATGTCATGCGTTGTAAAGGCATGCGATGTAATGGATCCAGCGTTGTAAAAGTTGCGTTGTAATAGAAGTGCGTTGTAACGGTTGTTTCCCGTAGTGCAGATCTGCACTTTTTGTTACACCATACCTGTGTTGGGGGCAACTGTTGACAAAGGCTGACTCCGAGTCAGAGGAGTGGCGAAGAGACCTCTTAAGACACTGTGATTGGTGCTGAGGGTATTACACAATATCTTATTTCTGCATAAAGGAGTACCTGATTGTCGTATTACACATTGCATCAGTTCTGCATAACGGAGTACCTGATTGGTGTATCACGCATTGCATTATTCCGGCATAATGAACCACCTGATTAGTGTATGACGCATTGCATTATTCCTGCGTAACGAACTACCTGATTGTCGTATGACGCATTGCATTGTTTCTGCATAACAAACTAATTGATTAGTCAATTATGCTTTGCATTATTCCTGCATAACGAACTACCTTAGTGTATTAAGCATTGCCTTATTTTTGCATAACGACGCACCTAATGGTTGTATTACGCATTGCATTATTCTTACATTGCAAAGTGCCTGATTGTTGCGTAACGCATTGCATTATTCTTACATTGCAAAGTGACTGTTTGTTGCGTTATGCATTGCATTATTTTTACATTGCAAAGTGCCTTATTGTTGCGTTACGCATTGCATTATTTTTACATTGCAAAAGTGCCTGATTCTGGCATTACGAACTGCATAACATGGTATTAGGATTACAGTGGAATGTTTAGAAGTGCTGATTAATATCCCCAGAACTTACAAGGGCTGGCTGGTCTAAAAAACAGCCAGGATAAATATTACACATACTCATATGTTGGATTTATATTGTGTGGTCTTATCATATACCTTTTTATCTCAAATTTATACTCGTTTTTATAAAACCCGTGTGGAGTCTATTTGTGGTGTCATCATTGGGTTGCTGTGAGCGTGGGTGCACATACTTCACACATTTGCCTTGAAGATAAGCTGGCTGCTGTGCCAAGCTACCAAGGGGGTGAGTGAGGGCTATCTCAGAAGGTGACTTTCCTTTCCCAGATGTGGAAACGGGTGTCCCTATTTGGCCTCAGGTACCTACCTCAGCCAACCAGAGATCCTGGATCTAACATTTGGTGGGAGCGGTGGGATTTGAATGTGTATTTGCAAATTCACTCACAGTGATTGGTGTACAGCACAAGTTTAGCGCAGACCATTATGCAACAACATATTCTGTTCTTAATTTATTGGTTTTATTTTTGAGCAACCTTTAAGCCACACATCATGTCTCAGAGGAGTCATGTAGCCAGTGAGAATTAGAGTTTGACATTGAGGCATTGCTTACCTACAAAGTTGATCAAATTAGGTAATTCTGCAGAGCTTTGGGTTGTCACATGAAAAGTAGCACCAAGAAGGAGGATCTGCAAATGGCCTTGAGTGCCTGGTGGGAAGCCAAAGAGGCTCAGGAGGCGGATGATATTGAGGTGGATGAGGATGACCAAGGGAATGAATTTGGTCCACATTATTTGCCAGTGGAGGGACCAGCTTCAGGAGCTGGTAGTAGCCCTTCATAGAGGAATTTTTCACCATAGGAGTTGGAGGAAAACCAAAGGGTCAGAGAGCATGAGTTGGAGCTTTTAGAACTTAAACTCAAGCAGAGGTGAAGAAGCTGCTCATTGAAAATGAAAAGCAAGCAGAGAAGAGCAGGAGCGCTCTCGCCTTGGAAGAGAAAACGATTCTCTTAGCTAGTGAGTTAAGCATAAGGGAACTGGACATAGAGGTTAAAAAGGCATAGTCCAGTTTGAATGTTGGGGTGCGATGGCTGCGTCTGCTTTGTTGAATACGTGGTGTGGGCACGGGTCTGATGGAGATCCTGAGTGGATGGAGTTCATGACCTTGCGTGTCTCGTCGTCGTTGACGTTGGACCAGGAGGTCAGGCGGATGGTGCTAGTGGTGTTCACAGGGGAGGTGGAGTCTGGCGTAGTTGGGGCGGTCGGGGTTTTGAAGCTGTCGTGGATGTCAGCAATCTTGTGGTGGAAGAAGATGGCTAGTGAGTCTCACAGTTCATGTGAGGGCGGGATGTTGTTGGTATTGGCGCTGGGGTTGGAAGGTTCCTTTACGATGCTGAAGAGCTCTTTGCTGTTGTGTGCGTTGTTATCCAGACGGTCTTTGAAGGAGGATCTCTTGGCTAATCTGATGAGGTGGTGGTGTCTGCGGGTGGTGTCCTTGTAAGCTGCGTGGTTGTCCGGTATGCGTTCGTGGAGCCATATTTTCTTCACTTTCCGGCATGCGCGTTTGAAGGTCTGGAGCTCGTCGGTGAACCAGGTGGCACTCTTGCTGGCATGGTTGTTGGAGGGTTTCTTGAGCGGGCGAGGGTGTTGGCGCAGTCGTAGATCCACTGTCTGAGGTTGCGGGCTGCTGTGTCTGGGGTGGTGGGGTCGGTGGGTGGGTTCTGAGTGAGGGTGGTAGTCAGCCGGTCTTCAGTGACTTTGCTCCAGAAGCAGCGAGGCAGCTGTTGGGTGCAGTGGTGCGTGGTTGGTTTCTTGAAGGGGAAATGGATGCAGCGGTGGTAGGTCCAGTGGAGTTCGGTGGTGTGATCGAAGGCGACGTGGGTGCCTGTGGAGAAGATGGGGTCCAGCGTGTGACCGTTGGCATGGGTGGGTGCGGTGATGAGTTGTCTGAGGCCGAGGTTGGCGAGGTTGTTGATCAGGGTGGCGGAGTTGGCATCGTTGTTGTTCTCGAGGTGGAAGTTCAGGCCCCCGAGGAGGATGTAGTCCGTGGAGGCGAGTGCGTGGATGCTGGCGAGGTTGGCGATGGAGTCGCTAAACTGAGCCCAGGGTCTGGGGGTCTGTAGATGAGTGTTCCTCTGAGGGTGGTGTTGGGGTCGGTGTGGATCAGGAAGTGCAGGTGTTTGGCGGTGTTGAGGGTGTCGTCTGGGTGGGTGGCAACCTTGAGGGTGGATTTGTGGACGATGGCTATTCCTCCACCGGTTCCATTGGCGCGATCCCTGCGGGTGATCTTATAGCCGTCCGTGATGGCGGCGGCGATGTCGGGCGCCGAGGAGTCGCTTCACCAGGTCTCGGTCAGGAAGGCCACATCTGGGGCGGAGGGGTTGAGCAGATTCCAGAGCTCGACGGCATGTTTGCGTGCGGAGCGGGTGTTGAGGAGTATGCAGCGGAGGTGGATGGGTCCAGTCCTTGGAGTTTTGGTGGTTCTGTCGCAGGTGAAGCGTCAGTTGCGGCAGAAGAAGGGTCCGTGGTTCCGTTTCGGGGTGGCCTGGAAGCAGGTGTAGTTTCGGCCGGCGTTGAGTGCGTGGAGGCTGCTGGCGTTGTAGTGGAGTCTGGTGTTGTAGCGTTCGCGTTGTCCAGGGGTTCTGGCGCTAGGCGCGGTACAGGCGCGGACGGGTGCAGACGGGCTTGCCTTAGGCACACCTTTGGCGCGCCCGCTGCAGGTGTCAGCTGCGCGGCTGCGGGGCTGCGCAGCTGCTGCCATTTTAAGGGGAGCTGGGAGCAGCTGGGCGGCGGAAGGCAGGGGTCAGCGAGTGGGTGCGGGGGGGCGGGCCGCAGGGGTAGAAGTGGCGGGAAAGCGAGTGGGCAAGACAAGGGCACAGGGTACAAGCGCTGGTTGGAGCTGCAGCGGGGTGGGAGCGTCCTACCTGGAAGGTCAGGGGTCGCTCTCCTCACCGCGCAGCTGCCAACAATTTGAGGGGAGCTGGGAGGGAGGAGCAGCTGGGAGGTGGGAGGCAGGAGGCGGGAGGTAGGGGTCAGCGAGTGTGCGCGGGGGGCAAGGTTGCAGGGGCAGCAGCAGCAGGAAAGCGAGTGGGCAGGGGGGGCAAGCCAACGGCACAGGGCACAAAGCGCTAGTTGGAGCTGCAGCGGGGGGGAACGACCTACCTGGAAGGCCAGGGGTCGCTTGATGCTGCTAGTAGTCAATCGACGGGTACTGCTCATGATAGCAATCTCCTAATTGATAAGATAATGAATGAAGACTTGATGCTAGAGAAGACCCCTGAACTTTTACCAGAACCCATAGAGGTTATCTCTGATTCAGCTCCAAAAATAGACCAGGTATTCCCTATTTTTAAAACTCAGTTAAGTGGTGACAAAGACAATGTCTTAGGAGTCTCTCACCTGGAAAAAATGAGAGAAATGGGTACAAGGAAAAAAATAGAGGGAAAGAGATGAAATCAATATGAAGATTCTCAAAAAAAAACAAGGGAGAATTCATTTTAAAGAAAACATCAAGGTTTCAGTTAATACAGGGACTTCCTCTCAGCTCCTGCAAAATACATCACGAGATATGAAGCTGGAGGATGAAATTGATTTTCTGAACCCTCAAACTAAAGATCTAAAGATCTAACAACAGAGTCGATGATAGTCTATGAGGCCTCCCCCTCGAGTATTGCGCCCTCCATAGGAGATTGTGCTAAAGCCGTAATAGAGGGGCTGCCATTACCTATACCATTGGAGCAGTTGAGGCCAGTTATCCTTCTCTCATCAGTACTTAACCCGCTGGCTGTCCCCTTCCCCGAAACTGAAAAAATAAGAGGTAATCTAGAGATAACTGGTGTCGAACTCCTCTGGGAAAGAATGGACACACTCCACTTAGATTGTATTCCTTTGTTTGATACAGATTTAATACTAAATAGGACTTTGCTTCTTGAATGTCTTTCGGAGATCGAAAGTTTAAAACTTATACAAAGTAGTGATATAAGTTTAGTCTCCAATTTAAATACAGCAGTTGGTTATAGGTCGAGGGTGAGGTTTAATTCCAAAATTATTGCAAATCTTTTTTTAAAATGGTCTGAAGGCCTATAAAGCAGGGGGATTGATGTCATTCCATTCTTTAAGATACCCCAAATTAGAACCCTTGACAATAGGTCTCTGTCAACTCACTCACTTTCAGATAGTAAAGATAGCTTTCTGAAACAGAGGAATTAAAAATCTGTATTACTAAAAATGGTATACAAGTGAAACTTAAAGAATGCCCCCCCCCTTTCCTTTAAATGTAATTCGAAAAAAGAGAGTCCAAAATGGAATTGGTTACCTTGTGCATTATCAAGCAGATCTAACAGTAAACATCTATAACAGCCATCCTTTTAGCAACAAACTAAAAATAATATATTGGAATGCTGCAGGACTAAAGAATAGTAGGGAGAAATTACAATATTTAAGTTTGTTATATGCAAACGTGATTTGTCTTCAGGAGACCTGGTGTACGGTAAACAGTCATAATATCGATTCCAAAATATAGAATGGACATAATATCGAAGTAAAAATTATAGAATGGACAAAATATCGAATGGACACAATATAGTGGTTAAAAATATCGAATTGAAGGTAAGTAATATCGATTTTCAAAATATAGAAGTCAAAATATCGAAGTATACAATATAGGCATTAAATATATCGAATTTTTAATAATATCACATTTTTTTAAAGTGTTTTGTATGTTAGTATATGTGTGAAAAGTGTATATTAATTTTTGTAATGTATGTTTGATTTATTTTAAGTAAAGAATTTTATGGTATTTAATTTTTGCGTTATTTAATTCTGTAGCGGGTTGTGGGTTTATAGGGGAATAGGGTGGGAAGTAATTTAATTATATTAAATTAAATATTAACTTTTAGCAATTATTATACATTTTTATTAAATTTAGCTTTTTACTTCTGTAGTGGGTTGTGGGTTTATAGGGGAATTGGGTGGGAAGTAATTTAATTGTAATTAATTAAATATTTTTATTTATTTATTAGTATTCATTTTGAATTTATTGTTAATTTTTAATTGGTAATTAATTTTTATTAATTGACAATTAATTTTTATTAATTGATTAATTGTTAATTATGTTAATTTTCTAAATTTATTTTCTGTAGCGGGTTGTGGGTTTATAGGGGAATAGGGTGGGAAGTAATTTAATTGTAATTAAGTAAATATTTTTATTTATTTATTGGTATTGATTTTAAATTTATTGGTAATTAATTTTTAATTGGTAATTAATTTCTATTATTTGGCAATTAAGTTTTATTAATTGGTAATTATTTTGTATTAATTACATATTTGATAATTATGATAATTGCATTAATGTATTTTCTGTAGTGGGATGTGCGTTTATAGGGGAATAGGGTGGGAAGTAATGTAATTTTAATTAATTAGATAATAAAAATACTTTTTGTGTATTGATAATTAATTTACTGTTAATTATTAATTGGTATTAATTTTTATTATTAATTCGTTTTTGTTATTGAAAATTGATTAGTTGTTAAATAATTATGAATAGGTTATTAATTTTTAATAACTAATATGTATTTGTATTCCTAATTAATTATTACATAATATTAAATTGGTTATTAATTTCAATTAATGTTTTATTGGTATTGATATTTAATTCATTTTTAATAATATACTAAATCATTACTTTCTCTACTGTTAAACTCACTGGAGTGGGAATAGTAATTTTCACCCTCCCGCTATCCAACGCGTTCCCTACTGTTGCACTCTCTGGAGTGGGAATAGTATTTTTTACCCCTACGCTATCCAACGCTTTCCCTACTGTTGCACTCTCTGGAGTGGGAATAGTAATTTTTACCCTTACGCTATCCAACGCTTTCCCTACTGTTGCACTCACTGGAGTGGGAATAGTATTTTTTACCCCTACGCTATCCAACGCTTTCCCTACTGTTGCACTCTCTGGAGTGGGAATAGTAATTTTTACCCCTACGCTATCCAATGCTTCGCCTACTGTTGCACTCTCTGGAGTGGGAATAGTATTTTTTACCCCTGTGCTATCCAACGCTTTCCCTACTGTTGCACTCACTGGAGTGGGAATAGTATTTTTTACCCCTACGCTATCCAACGCTTTCCCTACTGTTGCACTCTCAGGAGTGGGAATAGTAATTTTTACCTCTACACTATCCAACGCTTTCCCTACTGTTGCACTCTCTGGAGTTGGAATAGTAATTTTTACCCTGCCGCTATCCAACGTTTTCCCTACTGTTGCACTCTCTGGAGTGGAAATAGTAATTTTTACCCCTGCGCTATCCAACGCTTTCCCTACTGTTGCACTCACTGGAGTGGGAATAGTAATGTTTACCCTTCCAATATCCAACGCTTACCCTACTGTTGCACTCTCTGGAGTGGGAATAGAAATTTCTACCCCTACGCTATCGAACGCTTTCCCTACTGTTGCACTCTCTGGAGTTGGAATAGTAATTTTTACCCTCCCGCTATCCAACCGTTTCCCTACTGTTGCACTCTCTGGAGTGGGAATAGTAATTTTTACCCTTATGCTATCCAACGCTTTCCCTACTGTTGCACTCACTGGAGTGGGAATAGTATTTTTTACCCCTACGCTATCCAACGCTTTCCCTACTGTTGCACTCTCTGGAGTGGGAATAGTAATTTTTACCCCTACGCTATCCAACACTTTCCCTACTGTTGCACTCTCTGGAGTGGGAATAGTATTTTTTACCCCTGCGCTATCCAACGCTTTCCCTACTGTTGCACTCACTGGAGTGGGAATAGTATTTTTTACCCCTACGCTATCCAACGCTTTCCCTACTGTTGCACTCACTGGAATGGTAATATTAAATTTTACCCTCCTGCTATCCTACGGTAAAATATTGTACATTTTTTATTAATAACTTAAATTAATTATATCTTAATTTTAAGGTTATTTGAGTATTTTTAAGTATGTTTTAGTTAATTATATTTATTATTTCATTAATTTTAAATTACTTTTAAGACATTTAAAAAAAATCGATATTTTGACTGACTATATTTTTTACAGACTATATTTTGGATTCAATATTTTTGTACTTACCTGTTTGCAGATAGGAATTCGATATTTTTGAATTCTATATTTTGGCAACGATATTTTGGTAAGTCTATATTTTGTCATTCTATATTATGTCAGTGATCCCTGGTGTACAGAGGAACTGCTATGTAAGGATTATTTCACTCTAGACTGTAAATCAACCCCGTCCAGGAGGGGACATGCAAAGGGAGGAGTGACCTGTTTACTGTTAAATAAGATAACATGGAATTACGATTACTATAAAGATCCTAGAAATCTTTTTTTGCAATAATATTGTATAATCTTGATAATAATGTAAAAAGTCCACCACTAATGTTGATAAATGCCTATATTCCATCAGATGCCTCCCATGATGTTCTCCTAAAGGCAGTTTTTTTCCTACACTAAAAAAGTTAATGCTGTAGAACTTCCCTCTCATATAGTCCTGGTTCGGGATCTGAATTGTAAAATCTCTAATTCCACCTTGGATAGATTCCGAAATAAAGAACAAAAAGAATATATGCAGATCCCACAAGCACTCTTTCCAGAAAATATTAGAACTAATAAGAGAGGGACATTGCTTATTGATGAATTAATGATGGTTGATGGTATTATAGTATATGGAAGATTTCCTTCGGATCACCTGCAACCTTAACTTGTAAATCTTATAGTGGAGAATCTATCCTAGACGGATGTATGACGTAACAACGCAAGTCAGTACAACGCATGCTGTTACATTGCGATTGTTACAGCGACTGCGATGTTACCACGCTATGCCATTACAACGCAAGTCTTTACATCGACTTGCGCTAGATGACGTGCTTACATTAGAAAAGTGTAATTTACTATTACAACTCCAGTCCATTTAACAGAAGGGAAGGTGTTGGGATAGAAAACTAAACTATTTGTAATGTTAGCACACCATCTAGCGCAAGTTGATATAAAGACTTGCGTTGTAATGGCATAGAGTGGTTACATTGCGGTCGTTGTAACGACCGCGATGTAACGGCATCGCAGTGTACTGACCGCGATGTTAAGGATGTTTCCCATCTTAGACTATGTGTTAGTGGGAAGTTCCTCCTTCTTTTTATTAAAATACCTTAAGGTCTCTAAAACTTAAAATACTAACTCTTATCGTAAATTTAAACTTGTTTTCACATGATCCACGCGCATTAATTGGTGAATCTGTTAGCTTTGCCAAGAAAACAGGGAAATGTCATTGGGATAACAAAGCCATCTTGGGCCTTGACAGTGTCTTAGAGGTGACTGTAGAGAACTTGCTTAGATGGAATGGAACAGAAATTGCTAGTTTTAATACATTTAAGAATCAAACGGTAGAAATTGCAAAGAAGGTGAATCAAAGAAAAAGCACTAAAATAGTCCCCAGACCCCTCCAGCCGTTGAACATCGAAATAAATAAATTAGTTAGGGAACAGTAATAATAATAATAATAATAGATGAGTTTCTAAAACGCCTGGTTATACTGACTAGTATGTCCCCGCACTGCAGCTAGCCTCCCATCTTGTTTAGGTAACATGAGATGATCCTACAGGTTGAGAGAACTATATGTGAAGAGCCAGGTTTTTATTTTTTTTTGGGTGAGCCTTTCCAAAGGTTCTGACCTAAGCGCCAGAGGGAGGCCATTCCAGTGTTTAGCGGCAAGATAGCGGAAAGATCTTCCCCCCATTCTTACTCTTTTGATTACTGGTATTTTCACCTGTCCTGTCCCCAAAGATCTCAAGGCCCGGGTAGGGGTGTAAGGGGCCTGTAGACTGGGTCCCTTTCCCAGCAGGATGCGGTGGCTGATACATAGAGTTTTAAAAAGAATTCTTTCCCTCACCGGGAGCCTGGACGGAGCTCTCCTGGGCAGCATCAAAACAAGGTAAGCCGCCATGTTTTGGATGCATTGCAGTCTTTGTATACACTTCCCACTTGCTCCAAAATATACAGCGTTCCCATAGTCCAGGCGGGATGATGCCAGCGCATGGACCAGGGTTTTTCTGGCGGCTAAGGGGAGCACATCTAGAGTCTTCCAAAGGCCCTTCATTATTCCAAAACATTTCCCTGCCACAAACCTGGTGTGGAGGTCAAAGGAGAGCTTTGAATCCAGACAAATCCCCAAGTTCCTAACCTGATCATAGGGGGAAGGGGTGGGGCCCAAAGTCTGTGGCCACCACGCCGAGGACCATATGGAAGACACCTTGCCTACTATTAGAACCTCTGTCTTACTGCTGTTCAATTTTAAGCAATTATTTGACATCCATACAGCTAGTTATTGTAAGCAGATGGGAACATTGATGGCTGCCTCTTCATGTGATTGAGATAGGGACACCACTAGTTGAGTGTCATCCGCATATGATACAACAATAATATCGTATTTGGCAACCAGGTCTGCCAGAGGGGCCATATATAGATTAAAAAGAGTGGGACTGAGTATGGAACCCTGGGGGACCCCTTGTGCCAGCATAATGCTTTTGAAGTAGTACGGACTCTGAGATACTTGAAAGCTTTGATCCTGTAAGAAGGATCTCATCCATTCCAAAGCCAGTTCGTTCAGCCCTCCTCTTTTGAGGGGCTGTAGGAACAGTACTTGAATTACTCATCGGAAAGGTATCGTAGAGTATTATTATTAAAAAGGAGGAGGACTTTAGTAAAGGTTAAGTTAAGAAAAGAGAGGGAAGATAACATTTGGATTAAATTGAGAGAAGCAGCCTTTAAAGGCCAAGTAAGAATCTTTTTGTCGCTTATTGGGGAGGGATGTGGAGCTAGATCTCGACCACTCCCTGTGGCCATGAAAGAGCATAAATGGGTTAGCGTTATTCAGGATTTATATGCAGATAATGGAATAACAATTAAGTATATCGCACTAAAGGAAGACCCCACATCTTATGGATCGCCATCTGAAAAAGAAAGAGAAATGCTGATCAGGGGGATTCTCTCCTCTGGAGCGTTGGGCCCCAGAGTACTACCAATCATAGTTTTAAAACAAAATAGTATACTGTGGAGTAGAATTCTTTATCCGGTGTTCAAGTATTGCTATTCAAACAAAATGTTTCCCCTCTCTTGGAAGGGGAGTAGTCCCTCTATTTAAGAAAGGAGACAGAGAAGCTCCACACAACTATCGTCAAATTGCACTCCTTGATACAGTGGGTAAAGTTTTTGCTAAATGCCGCTTGACCCAAATGAATGATTCGGTGGATGCAGTTAAAATGTTACTGTTGGAGCCAACTGGGTTTAGGACAAAGCATGCAACAATTGACAACCTAACTGCACTACAGGTAATAAATGAAAAATATGTTAAAGTTAGAGGAGGAAGGGTGTATACAGCCTGTATAGACTTTTCCACAGCATTCGATAAAGTAGATCGTCTTCTGCTGTGGAGAAAACTGTCTGACCTGGGTATGCTGGCCACCCTTTTGGAGTTAGTTTGTGCTCTTCATATGGACACTTGGTGTAGAGTCCTAATGGGAGGAGAAAGAGGTCTCAGCCAAACCATCCCTACTGCAAATGGCCTAAAACAAGGATGTTTACTGGCTCCCTTACTTTTCTCCCTATATATCTCTGATCTTCCTCACAATTTGGCTCAAAGTGAGGGCATTGCCCCGTTACTAGGAGGAAAACCAATTGCATGTTTACTTTATGCAGACATCATAACAATATTGGATCTAACCCCTAGGGGATTAAATAGTCATCTGCAGGCACTACATAAATTTGCAGAGACCCACTATTTGAAGATTAATATATCTAAAAGTAAAATCAGGTGCATGCACGGAAAGAAAAAGTTGCAGTAAGGGAATTTCTGTGGGTGGCTAAAAATTGAAACTTGTAAAATCTTATGTTTTCTTGGGAAAAATAGTGTGTGGCAACCTAAGTGACAAATCCCATATAGAAAATAACATCTGTAAAGCTACTATGCAGGGGAAAAGCGTGGGCACCCTCTATAGATCTTTTTATTTTTTTTATTTTATATTTTTATTGGGAATATAAGTGCAGTTACAGTTAATAAAAAAGAAAAAAAAAGAAAACATTGTTCATATAAAATCCGGTGGAAAAGCAGCAATTCTTACAAAGTACACTAACAGACAAAACATCACGCGACTAGACAATACAATGAATAAATTATGTGGCAATAAATATATACTCATGTAATCCAATATGGCTAAAACAATTTCAATATAATTACATCCTGTTATTAATTTCATCATCCTTCTACACTGATCAAACCAAAAGCTAAAAGCAGAATCTAAAAGACATTTTCACATTTCGGCTTTTTACATTTTTGATTTCCTCCAATCTGTGATTGGGGCCCAAAGTCTTCTTCCAAAGTCCCGAGTTCTAGTTCCTTTCAGTTCATAGAGTGCCGACTCAATATTGTGAATTCCCAGCAGTCTAGTAAGCCACATTTGAAAGGAGGGGGCCACGCTATCCTTCCAGCCGGCTGAGATCAGTAATCTAAACACGGCCACGGATATAAAGATAAGAGCTTCCTCCTCTTTCCCAAGTTTTAATTCAGAATCCGTGCCTAAAATCATTAGGGTAGGGGATAGGTTGATCTTATGTCCTAGCAGCCCCTCCCAGAATTTTTCGATCTCTTTTTTATCTGGTGTAAGAAGATTACAGTTACAGAACATGTGGAGTAGGTCTGCTTGTCTGTTCCCACATCTTGGACATGTATCATCCGCCCTGACTCCCCAAGAGAAAAGTTTTGCCGGAGTGTAATAAAGATTAAACACCGTCTTGTAGTGTTGGGCCCTTAAATTTGTAGCTCTGAAGATCTTCTTATTCAGAAGTAGGGCTTTGTCAACATCTACATCAGGATTCCCCAATTTACTTGCCCAGGCTACCTCGGTCTTATCAACATCATCTTTAACCTCTGATATTAAAAGATTATATATAATATTAATTTTGCTGCACCCTCTGGTAAGCACTTCCATTAAGGGGCAGACATCTGGAGGTAGCAATTTAGGTCTCTGGGCCTTCAATATGCGAGTTATTTGTGTATAAACAAACCAATGTGTATCTGGAATACCATATCTACTTTGTATGTCCCCAAAGCTTACTACTCCCTCTCCGTCCATCAATTGCCGCAGAGTTTTAATGCCCAGCTCTCTCCATACTTCAAGAGTTCTATCGGCATCAATTGCAGAAAAAAGGCTGGACTTATAAATATGTAAGCATGAGTTATTTTTTGGGATATTACTGTGTTTTCTGCAAGCCTTCCAAACTTTCCAAGCGTCATCTACAATCTTAAATCTTGTCTTCTTGAAGAAATTACAGTTTGATTCACATACCATTAACCCCTGGGCCTTTCTGCCTAACAGTAATTCAAATATGGACGGGGGAGCGTTCTACTCCTCCCCTTGGGTCATTGCCATTAGACTCTGCCTGAAAAAGCACTGACATTTGAGTCAGCAGGCACGTCCAGTGATAGATCCTTAAATTAGGGAGAGCTAAGCCTCCCCTATCTTTGGGGAGAGACAGCAAGTTGGTGGATCGTCTTATCTTTCCAAATTGCCAAATAAACTGAATAAAGGTTGACTCCAGATTTGTAATAATTTTTTCCTCCAGAAACAGGGGATTAGCTCGAAATAGGTACAGGATCTTAGGGAACATTGTCATTTTGACTGCGTTTACCCTCCCAATCAGGGACAAATGTAGCCCGTCCCACCTTTTTAGCTCAGATTTAATTGATTTAATAAGCGGGGTATCATTTTCCTCCACGATTTTCTCGACTGACGCATTGATTGTCACCCCCAGGTAGACTGCTGCTTTCACAAATCTGGAATCAGCCTTCACAATCTTTTTCGTACAAATAATCTGGGTCTTGGATTCATTTAATAAATATCCTGACCTAGCGCCAAATTTATTTGTGAAGTCGGACAAAACCTCTATTGCCTGCTGTGGCACTGGAGAAAACACCGCAATGTCGCCCGCATACGCTAGAACTTTATTTTCATGCCCATTAAACATTACTGGTCTTAACCTTGGGCTTCCTAATATAGCCTGTATTAACGGATCGATAGAAAGGGAGAAAAGGATCGGAGAACACGGGCATCCCTGGCGGGTTCCCCTCTTTATAGGAAACATAGTCCATTTCTCCCCCATAACGGTCACACTGGCGACTGGATCTAAATACATCGCCTTTAGTGCCTTAATGATTTGCTGTCCGAACCCTCTACCAGCTAAAATATCCCATAAGTAACTCCACACCACCTGGTCAAATGCCTTTTCTGCATCGAGCAGGATCATGGCCATCTCTCCCCCCGTAGCAGCATGAGCATCAAACAGGGCTATAGCTCTGGTGGTATGGTCCGTCGTGCCACGTCCTGGGACAAACCCATGCTGCCAGGGGGAAACAAGACCACCTATGACCCTGCCCAACCTTATCTTATCTTATCTTATCTTAAGAGGGACTTGTATAGCGCTCTGTCACCATAGGTTTCCTGGCGCTGGGTGGTACTGAGAGATGTAGAGAGGGGGAGCTAGCCAGACTGTGTAAAAAGATTGGTTTTAAGAAGTTTTCTGAATTCCAGCAGAGACATGGAGGATTTGAAAGATAACAGCAACTGGTTCCAGAGTTTGGGAGCCAGATGAGCAAATCTGCAACCACCATATTTTTGGAGTTTGATTGGGACTGCGGTCAGAAGTTGACGGTGGGAGGACCGAAGGTTGCGTGCCGGACTGTAAGGAGTCACTAGGGACTTCAGAAAGACGGGGGACGTACCAGTCACAGCTTTGTAGGTCAGGCAGCCGATCTTAAATGCAGCTCTCTGTTCGACCGGCAACCAGTGGAGTTTACAGAGTAGTGATTTTGCAGACTGCCACTTCGGGGTCTTAAAGAAACCTCCTAGCCCATATCTTCGAATAGAGCTTGGTATCCGAAATAATCAGTGAGATAGGTCTGTAAGACCCCGGATTCTCGGTAGGTTTCCCTTTCTTGTGGAAAATTATAATATTCGTCTCTTTCCATGAATCCGGGGTTTGACCTGTGTAAACTATCCCATTAAAGAGATCTACAAGTAAAATGATAATTTCAGCTTCGATACTTTTGTAGACCTCTAAAGGAATGCCGTCGGGTCCTGCTGCCTTCCCCGAGGCCAGCTCATGTAAAGCAGCTATAACCTCTGATTGAGTAATATCTTTATCTAATTCTTCTTGTAAAGCCTTGTCTAGGAGCGGACCTTGGTCTTCAATACCATCTTGTTGCTCACAGTCTCTACTCTCATCATCATAGAGCTTTTGATAGAAACCTCTAAAGACATGTAAAATATCCCCGGTTTCAGAATATTCAATATCGTTATCCACAATCTTTGAGATAGCATTTTTAGACCACTCTTGTCTTAAGCGGAGAGCAAGGGCTCTACCTCCGTGTTCACCTGACTCATAGCGATTGACCCTAGTTGCTTTATATTCCCCTGCTGCTTTTTGTGTGAACACTTTCTTTAATTCTGCTTTAATAGTGGTCAGAGTATTGTAGCAATGACTTCCATCACCACCAGAAGGTATTACTTTAACGTGTTCCCCTTCGATCTCTAATAGTCTCTCGATTATTTTGGATTCTTCTACTCTATCGGCTTTTTTCAATTTGGCTGAGAAGCTAATAGTCTCACCTCTTAAGGCTGCTTTAAAAGATTCCCAAACTGTATTTCGGGAGGCACTAAATCTATTGGCATCAAAGAATGCTTCGGACCATTGCTTTAAGTGGGCTACAAACCTAGAGTCTATCAATAATCTTCTCTCAAACGTCCACGAGGACTTTGCTCTTCTGAGCCCATTCATTTTATACTGAATTATCAGAGGATTATGATCTGACAAAACCATTGGTAATCTAGTAATGGTGACTCTATTAATTTCTGATGAGGAGATAAATATATAGTCCAATTTAGAGTGTTTCTGGGTTGGGTTCGAGAAGTACGTAAAACCAGAATGTAATGGGTTTTTAGTGCCCCAAACATCAACTAGTGCCAATGATCTCATCAATGCCTTAATCGCTCTAAACACTCTAGGTTTCCGACCTCCATATTTTGAGTTATCATGCCAATTGGCCGAAATATTAAGATCACCACAGACTATTAACGGTCCTGGCCATCCCGCTAACTCTATCTCCAGAAAGTCAAAAATCTCCGGGTCATCGCCATTTGAACCGTAAATTGAACATAACGTTAGACCCATCTCTAGTTCCATGATGACCCACCTCCCATGACTATCGACCTTTGTTCTTTTGGCCTTGCCTAGCGATTTCCTAACCAATACAGCAACCCCCCTAATCATTGTAGTTTGTGACGAACATACAACCAACTCAAAACCGTTTAAGAACATAAGATTCCTCTTCGCCCAAGGGAGATGGGTCTCCTGGCACCCTCTATAGATCTAGTGGAAAAATACAATATGCACTCTTATTAGAGGTTTTTTGTGCAAAAAAACCTGCTTCACTATTGTACGGCATTGATTTGCTTGAAGTAGAGAAATGGGGCTTTTTAAATACAACAGTAGGCAACATATTAAAGAGCTTACAGCTAGATTCATCATTGTCCCGTTTTGCGAGTCCTTAATAGCGATTATTAAGGAATCGCTATTAAGGACTTGCAAAACAGAATTCATATAGAAATCGCTAAAAAAAATTGCGATTCCTACAGCTTCCTTATTTGCGATTAGCAAATTGCTAATCGCAATAAGGAATAACTCCCCCTTCATTCCTATGGGCCAAAAGCCCATAGGAATGAAGGGGGAGTTATTCCTTATTTGCGATTAGCAATTTGCTAATCACAAATAAGGATGCGATTACAAGGGTGCCAGGGGTGTCCAAAGGAAATGTAATTTTAGACTGATGTTGCGCACACACATGTCCAAAGGACATGTTTGTGTAACATACAACTTAGAAAAATGCACAGAAGTGCATTTTTCTAAGTTTTCGCTATTTACCACGAAGTTAGACTTCGCGGTAAATAGCAGCCAAAAATAGCGATTTCGCAATTTTTAAATGCTTCTTGAATTGCATTTAAGGAATCTCTAATTGAGATTCCTTAAATGCAATTATTCGCAAATATGCGATTTCTAAAAATGCGATTTTTGCATTTGGGATGATGAATCTCAAATGCAAAAATAGCGCTTGCAAAGGGCCAGATTCTCAGAATCTGGCCCTTTGCGAGCCGTTTTCGGCTTGGTGAATCTGGCCGTTAGCCTCAGTCAACTCTGCTTGCCTCGTGGCTGCTCTAAGTTTAGAATTTGGTTTAAGACGTAGTTGGGTACAGGGTACAGGGTCTTGCGGGGATAGTGCGATGGGTTATAAGCTTGGTAAAGGGTGATTCTGCACGCTAAGATTTTTAATCCAGAAAGAAATATATTAGAAAGTTTAAAGGAGCCGTCATTAATTCTTAAAAATGTTAGGATTGCGGTTGACTTGCTACAACTGGATGAGTCTCTGCTCTTCATCCTGTCGCCATATCAATTAAGGGCCATTCTGAAACATGCCACTTGGAAATTAAGCTTCACTAGGGACAGGGAAGCTCGAATTCTAAAGTGGGGTTTCCACCCGGCCATAAACTCCTGTGGGAAAAAAAAGCACAGGCTTATATTTCCTTGAACTTGCCCCGTGGAGTGCGCCGCTTTTGGCTACTATTGAGGCAGGGTATGCTCCCTTTAAATAATGTACTGTCTAAATGGTATGGTTCTTTCTCAGTTTGTAATTTGTGTAATAATAACTCCATTAAGGATGTTGCTATTTATTTCCCCCGCTTTATGATTGTGTCGGCTTAAATGGATGAGACCAATTTGTTTTCAATATTTAAGACTCTCTAGTATCGAAGGGCCGTACCTTTTAATGGTCTTGCAGCGCCTGGGCTTTAGTCCGACTTTCTGCGGATGGGTGCACCTCCTGTATGAGCAGCGGTTGGCACGAGTACGAGTTAATGGGACGGTGTCCAGAGCCTTCTCACTCCGTAGGGGCACAAGGCAGGGATGCTGCCTGTCACCCCTCCTGTTCACCTTAGCTCTGGAGCCGTTGGCTCATTGGATCAGGAGGGACAGGCCGTTTTGGGGCTTGGCACTGAATGACGACTGGGAATGGGGCATTAGCCTCTATGCAGACAATATTGTGCTTTATATGGCTAGGCCATGCCAGTCAATGGCGCAGGCACTCCAACTCTTTGAGCTTTTTGGTATCTTCCCGCTCTCAGTCCTCCTCCGCGGATACCGACCAGGTGCCCTGCGGTGATTACGGCGGACTGTTTAAAGTGTCTAGGGGGTGTACATCGAGGAACCTGGAGCCGCAGTTAAAACGCCTGACAACAGATGTGGGTCACTGGCGTAAGCTGCCTCTCTCCCTTGCAGGGTGTCGCAGCGATGTTCAAGATGCTCGCACTGCCTCGCTTCCTGTATATCTTACAAAATCCGCAGTATCCAATTCAGCAAGGGGTCTTTATACGGATTTCACAGACGGTGCGGACGCTGGTCTGGGGTGGTGGCAGCCGCCGGATAGTGATATGCAAACTTACGAGGAGGTGTACGACAGGGGGCTGGCCCTCCCGGACGTGCGGCTCTACTATTGGGCCTCCGAGCTGCAGGTGGTCAACGACTGGGTAAACTCAGACAGATGGTAGCCAGCATATAGGGTGGACCGGCTGGTGATTCCGGGAGGGAACTGTGAACCATTGTTATATGCCCGCAGGTCGCATGCAGACTGGCCCTCACATACAGGGGTGGTGGTACAGTGCTGGAGGGAGGCGAAAACATTTCTGGGGTTGTCGGATTCCTTGAGCGGTAGGAACCCCCAGTGGCTGGGCGAACAGTTGGCAGAGGTGTCCGCTTGGTGGGCTTCAGGGGTTGGAGGCTCATAGGCATTGAATATCTGGGAGACGTGTGAAAGGGGGATGCCCCCCTCATTTGAATATTTGAAAAAAAGTATACGACATGCAGGACTCGCAGAGGTATCACTACCTGCGCCTTGCACATGCCCTGCGCACCCACATTAGTGGAGGCAGCTCCATCCCGGAGTACTCCCCTATGCAGGATTGCCTTGTCCTTGATCCCATCCATGAGAAGCCTACTTCAACGATCTATCGTAAGCTCATAAATAATATGCCTGACCCTCTAGTGTTGTTGAGAGCGCAGTGGGAGCGGGACTTAGGTGGATTGGAAGATGAAGATTGGCAGAACACCCTGCAGAGCCCTAGAGAAATTGCGATTCGCGTCCGGTTCCTGCTGGTACAGTTCAAAATCTTACATCGTGTGTACTACCCGGGCACCCACTTGTATACATGGGGTAGGTGTCAGTCAGCCCTATGCGGGAGGGGATGCCAAGGGGCACGGGTACGATGGCTGAGGTGGTGGGCTCTCCGGTACCAAGGGAACCCAGATGGCTACTATTAATGATCAAGGCGGCCACTGACTGGGCTAGATATGGGGAACTCTGGCTGGCGTTGGCAGCAGCTGTCGCAAAAAGGAATATTGCCAGGGCCTGGGGGGGGCACAGGCTCCTCCGCAGTGTGATCAATGGGTGCGAGATCTCGACTGGTGTCAGAGAGCTGTGGAAGCAATCTACAAAAGTAGAGGATGTGATAAAAAATGGAGGAAGATCTGGGGACCTTGGAGGAAATTAAGGGAGATGTGGGGTGAACCGGGAGGGGGGCCTTTCAACGTGAATGTTTTAAGGGTGGGTCAAGCTGGTCCTACTATGGGTGGTACACTGTTAACCTTTCTCATGCCATTTGAACATTGTACTGTGGTTTTGACTGATATGAGCAATATTAATAAAAAGAGTTAAAATATATATATATATAAATTCTGCCGGCCTCTGCACTAATTGATTCTATTTATGAGCCACCAAATGAAATGTTTTTTCATAGGATTTTTTAAATTTGTATTTGAAGGAAGCAACTATTAACTTTAGTTTTTACCTGTTGTTATACAGTATTAAGGGCATAAAGGATATTTTAACTATTTCCTATTCTATCAAATATTCTAATGATTTGTATTTGGAGATTTTGTATTGTCAGCTTTTGTTTATGATTGTAGAAATTATGCTGCACAATTTTTTTTATATGTTGTTGGCCTTGCAGATTATGTGGATCTCTTTGGAGTTCCAAGATCATAAATAAATAAACTTGAAACTACTAGTAAAGTCCCTGGTAAAGTGCACTATGTATGCCAGGGATGGTAGTGCAAACGCCACTAGGGGCCTGCAGCACTAATTGTGCCACCCACACAAGTAGCTTTAAAAAGGGAACTCAGGCCTGCCATTGCAGTGCCTGCACACAGTTTCTTGAACTGCCATGTTGTTCAGACAAGTGCACCCACTTGCCAGACCTTACCCTTCCCTTTCTCTGCACATCAGACACCCCTATGGTATGTCCAGGGTACACCCTGGGCAGGGTGCAGTGCAAGTGAAAGGTAGGACTTGTACCAAGGTGTGTAACATGTCCTGCCAGTGAAATAATCTCCATTTCATTTTTCACTGTTGAAAGGCCATCTTGCCCATAGGATAGAATGGGAAGGCTGTGTGAAATATATTTTCCAGCCTATATTCCCAAAGGCTTAAGATGGAGAGATGAAGTTTAGTGTGCCTGAACTCACAATGTAATAACATATCTTTTTATGAAGGTGGTTTTTGCATTGTGTGTTTAGAAGCCGCTCTTTTAGAAGGGTCTGGATGTTTGTGCTCTAACATTTCTGTGTGTCTCTGCCTGGTTGTGAATTGACTGTCTGGATTTGAAAGCAATAGGATCTGGGGAATGTCTTGACCCAGGGGAGGAGGTGAGAAAGCAACAGGCTCCTCCCCCTACACTCCTCCCCCTACACCTGGAGTGTAGGGGGAGGAGTAGCCCCTAGATGTGAAGAGTAAGCATGGGCGAATTTTGCGAATCTGGCGTTCGCGAATTTAGCGAATTTGCGAACTCGCAATCCGCAAAATCCGCGAATTCCCGCGAATTTGCGGATTTTTTTTGTGTTCGCAAGTGTTTCTGCCAGTTCGCGAGGATTTGGTAGTAGTTCGCAATTGCGAACATTCTTGTCGGCTCGCAACGGTCGCGACTATGTTGTTTCTACGTCTAGTTCATCATCACAGCCTCCCAGCAATCTCTGTTTCACCACTGCCACCCTCTCTTTGACCAATGCCACCCTCTGTTACATCAATGCCACCCTCTGGTTCATCATCACTGTAGAAGATGGGGGGGAAAAGCAAGCACACCTGCCCTGCTTCAACTGACATGAATTAATTTGGGGTTAGTTTATTAACAACACCTGCCCTGCCCCAACTGACAATAATGAATTAGGGGCTAATTAATGTGTCACTGAATTTGAAGTTCCAGCCTGGCACCTGCTTGTCTGCTCCCTTAGCTGTAAATCAGGACCTTTGTGGCATACAGTTAAGGTCATAGCAGGGTCACACAATTGTTGCAAGCAGGCAACCGAATTCTGGAGGGCCCCCTCAGGAAGCACAACAGGGAATCGTTACAAATCATGAGATTGACCTTTTGCACCTGCTCATTTGTTTTGCTTTTGCAAAAATCGTTTTTCGGTAATTTCGCGCTATTTGCGAGGCTCGGCGTCGTGTGAAACCGACCGCGGAAGCCGCCAATTCGTGCGAATGAGCTTTATATTTTTTTGCAGTGTGTTATTTCGTGAGTTTTTTTGCAGTATTCGCGAGCCGCTTGCAGCGCAACACGCGAATTTACCCCAAGGTCGAGTACGGGCGCGGCCATTTTGTTTGCGTGACGTATTTCCGTTTCCGCCCGCTATGTATAATCTCGCGAGGTAAGCGCATTGCGAGTGCAAGTTCGCACGAGATCGCGAGGAAAATTGCGTGCGAACTTACTTTCGCGCTCGTGAACGGGCGGCCATCTTGTTTTTCATTCATTTCCTGTGTCTGGGCATGGTGTTTATCCTCTTGCTATCTTTTCCATCCTTTGCTTGTTTTCAGTTTTTTTTCGAACGATTTTGCTTCTTATCTATCCCTCTCTTTTCCTAGCTGTATATTTTTGTCTTTTCTGCTATTTTTGTTTACTTTTAAACTACTTTTTAAACTGGACCGCGCCCAGCGCCATACCCCCTGGCCCCCGTCCCTCCCAGCCCCCCCGCATTACCTACGATGCCGCCACCCTCCTAGCCCTTAACCCCGGTCGCGCCCCCAACTGCGTCCAAGCCGTCCCTGGACACACCCATGGACCTTTCTCTTGCTACTCCTGCAAATTCATCGGCACCGACAACATCTCCGCTACGACCACAACACAGATTCCCGACCCCAACCACCTACAGTGCATCCTTCTCAACACTCGATCGGTCCACAGGCACGCCATTGACCTATGGAATCTACTAGACACCATCTCTCCAGACATCGCCTTCCTAACAGAAACTTGGATGAACGCTTCCTCCGCCCCAGACATCACCATTGCCATCCCTGAAGACTATAAGATCACACACAAGGACCGCACCGACCACACAGGAGGAGGAATCGCTATCGTCCATAAGAAATCAATCCGCATCTCAACCAGCTCTGACGCCAACCTCGCTAACTCCGAACACCTTCACTTCCAGATCCACATCGACCCCAAGACCACACTCAGAGGCACCCTCCTCTACAGACCACCAGGACCCCGCGCAAAATTCAGTGAAGACATCACAGACTTCATCACCCCACACGCGCTCCCCTCCAAAGACTACATCCTTCTGGGAGACCTCAACTTTCACCTTGAAAAGATCAACGACCGCAACACCGCCACCCTCTTAGACAACCTCGCCAACCTCGGACTTAAACAACTAGTCACTTCCCCCACCCACATCGCAGGTCACACACTCGACCCCATCTTCACCTCCAGCAATCTTGTCTCCTTCAGCCACACTACGGATCTCCTCTGGACTGACCACAGCTGCGTTCACTTCACCTACAACAAACCAAAACCCACCAACCACCTCCAACCAACTCTGCAAAGAAACTGGAACAAAATCACCACGGACCAGATCTCTGAATCGCTCCTTCTAAACACCCCAGCCCACTCTTCTAACGCAAACGAAGCCGCCGCCAACCTCACCCTATGGTTATCCAACACCGCCGACACCTTAGCACCACTGAAAAAACGTCAAAGCAAACCTGGCAGCAAAAAGGCCTTATGGTTCAACGATGATCTTAAGAAGTCCAAGAAACCCTGCCGCTCCCTTGAAAAGGCCTGGAAAAAAGACCTAACCACTAGCACCAAGGACGCCTTCAAAAACGCCACCCGCACTCACCACCAACTAATCCGAAAGGCCAAGAAAACAGCTTTCAAGGATCGACTTGACAACAACGCCCACAACAGCAAGGAACTTTTCAACATCGTCAAGGAATTTTCCAATCCCTCGGCCAACTCCAACGACATCACCCCCTCTCAAGCCCTCTGCGACTCCCTAGCCTCATTCTTTTTTTTTTAAAGTTTTTGAAAACCTTTATTGTGCTCAAAAGACAGTACACATACGGGCCTACAACCATCCGGCCGGCCACGACACCTCATGTAGCACTAGTGCATGCAATACGGCGATAAGGTAATGCGGCATGGCAATGATGACGGTGAAAGAACAGCTTGAAAAGCGCCGCAATACCCAGGCATAGGAGCAGTGTAGGTTAATTTTAAAATTATTTTGTATGTGCGAGCATTAAGAACAGGTCATAGTACTCCGTACTTAAACTACAATAAGAACTAGAGCAAGGTCCATGTAGGTGGGACTTGACAAGAAACATCAGTACCTGGCAGAGCACTTCACAACATGTAAGTCCCGACCAGAGGATGGCCACAAGATAGTCAGTCATCTAGAAGCTGCCTAAACAACCCATCTCCATATGCACCACCACCCATCCCCCAGTGTACCTATCACGGGCCCAAGAAAGAAGAGAAAAATCATAAAAGAGACAGAAAAGGCACCATAGAAATAAAAACTCGAACTAAAAATACCCCCCACCCTACACACATGCAGAGGCTATGGCCTGCCCCCCCCCCCTAGCAGAGTGTCTGTCGCCCCATAAACCCGAAATATAGAAAGTGAAGAGAAGAGAAGAAGGAGAGAAAGCAATAGGGAAAGCAAAAAGAAAAGGTATAATCCAATGACTCAGGGAGTAGGAACAGAAACCCGTCCCTGGACTCCCATACGAGAAGGTTCGGGAGGAGGGTCAATTAAACATGCATGCGAACTCCGCCGGCCCAATAAGCATTACCCACCCCAATAACAACATCAGATAGTGCAACAGCAAGCAATCAAGCGGGGAGAGTTAATGCGCAGTCAGCGACAAAACAGGCCAGATTCGAGGTCCACCCTACCTCCACCCACCCGCCCGGATGTTAACAAAGAAAGTCTCCTATCCCTGGCCCGATCTGGGACTCAGTCTCTCACCCCCTCCGCGCGGCAGTCCAGTGAATAGCAGGAGAAGAAGTGAAAATGGCCGCTCGGGGGAGGGGGGAGGTGCACAGACAAAGAACGAATGGCGTCCGGTCCCAAAAAAGGATTCCCCCTCAGGCACAGTTCTCTCTGGCATGGTCCAGCCGTTAGAGGCGCAGAGCGAAGCGATCGAAATCCAAGGCGAGCTTATTGGCAATGAAACAGGGGGGCAAAGCACTGGTATCCAATTCCCCGACACCTCATATGGCTGTGCACAAGCGAGCGCGGAGCAAGGGAGAAACAATGTATCGGTGGCTGCGTTGTTAAATGGCAACATACCCCTACCAGCCATAACGAAAGTTACAGAATCGTCCACTGTGTGTCCTCGAAACAATGTTGCGGTGGCAGGCTGTGACAACTCCCGTCCGGAATGTTGTGGGAAGCAATTCCCCTGCTCCTGACTGGAAGTTCGGGCACAGGCATCCAGACGTGCCCCCAGCGCGCTACAGCTATTCTGCATCACCGATCTCAACTCCCCCAGGGCTGCCAGCACATCTGCAAGCGTAAATTCAGGCTGTAGGGTCCCCATCGTCGCAGTCCCTGGGGGAGAGTTTGCTCCGTTCTCCTCCACTCCGGAGTGTTCGCCGCTCCGTCGGATCGCCATTCAATAGCCAGCCGCTGGTGTCGCCATCATGTCTTCTACCCAGCGCGGTAGTGCGGGGGGAGACAGGGGGAAGTAGCGGGACTCGACCCGGCCGCTGTTGATAATCCCTGGCCAGTAGTATGCCGTCCGGCTCAATTGGCTGCGTGGAGGCCGATAGTTGCGTGGTGAGTCAGTTAGATCCGGGCAGAGGTCGCCGTCCTGGGCCAGAGGGACGCGTGGAACAAAGCATAAGAATGGCGGCCAAAACACAAAGGACTCGCTGGTCCGGCGCCTCTGCCCACCGTCACCGTGTAATCCAGGGAGCGTACACCGGTCCCCGTCGGCAGGTAGCGCTCAAGTCGTGTCCCCACAAGAAGGCGCCGTCTGGTCACACCACTCCGGCAGCAGGGCAACCACGGGAGGGGACGCGAGGTCCGCAGAGCATCTTGGAGCAAGCTGGAGCCCGGGCCAGGGCGCGCCTGCCCATAACTTCGGAATCCGGGCGGGTGGAGAGGCCGGCGGAACACCGGTGGCATCAGCTCCGTTTCCCGCACCCTTCAGGATAAAAACTGGCGGACGAGGCAGGCAGGATCTCGGTGCGGGATTCCGGGGCCGGCGGAGCCGAAGGCTGCGCGTCCGCTCAGGTCGCCATCTTGGCTCCTCCCCCCCTAGCCTCATTCTTCCACAACAAGATTGCAGACATCCACAACAGCTTCGACAACCAACCCGGAAACCAACCCACCCTACCATTTGCTGAACATTCTCACCCCCTGAACACCCTTAACGACTGGAACCCAATCTCCACTGAGGACACAATCCGCCTGATGAATTCCATCCACTCAGGATCCCCCACAGACCCATGTCCTCACCACATCTTCAACAAAGCTGACTCCGTCATAGCACCACACCTCCGAGACGTCATCAACTGCTCCTTCAACTCTGCCACCTTCCCGGAAGACTGGAAACACGCTGAACTCACCGCCCTTCTGAAAAAACCCACAGCGGACCCCACCGAACTCAAAAATTACCGCCCCATCTCGCTCCTTCCATTCCCGGCCAAAGTCATCGAGAAAGCTGTCAACAACCAGCTCGCCGCCTTCCTCGAAGCCAACAAATCCCTCGACTCCTCACAATCTGGCTTCCGAGCAAAACACAGCACTGAGACCGCCCTCATCGCAGCAACAGACGACATTCGAACTCTACTGGACAATGGAGACACAGTCGCCCTCATCCTCCTCGACCTCTCTGCAGCATTCGACACAGTCTGCCACAGCACCCTTTTACAACGCCTCAATAACATCGGAATCCAAGGCAAAGCACTTGAATGGATCACCTCGTTCCTCACCGGAAGAACCCAGAGAGTCCGCCTCCCACCATTCAAGTCCGAGGCCACTGAAGTCATCTGTGGCGTACCACAAGGATCCTCACTCAGCCCCACCCTCTTCAACATATACATGAGCTCCCTCGCGGCCATCGCCCACCAACACAACCTCAACATCATCTCTTAAGCGGATGACACTCAACTAATCCTTTCTCTCACCAATGACCCCAGCACCGCCAAAACTAACCTACACGAAGGAATGAAAGAAGTCGCCGAATGGATGAAACAAAGCCGTCTGAAACTGAACTCAGACAAAACAGAAGTCCTCATATTAGGTACATCCCCCTCTGCATGGGACGACTCCTGGTGGCCGGAAACCCTCGGAAAAGCACCCATCCCGACAGACCACGCACGGAACCTAGGCGTCATCCTGGATTCTTCACTCTCAATGAACAGACAAGTCAGCGCCGTATCCTCTTCCTGCTTCAACATTCTTCGCATGCTCAAAAAAACATTTCGCTGGATCCCCACCGAAACAAGGAAAACAGTCACCCATGCTCTGGTCACGAGCCGACTGGACTACGGAAACACCCTCTACGCAGGCACTACCGCTAAACTCCAGAAGAAACTCCAACGAATCCAGAACGCCTCAGCCAGGATCATATTAGACATCCCACGCTACGAACACATCTCTGGTCACCTTAAAGACCTCCACTGGCTACCCGTCAATAAGAGGATCACTTTCCGACTGCTAACCCACGCACACAAATCACTCTACGACATCGGACCAGAATGCCTCAACTCACGACTGTCCTTCTACACCCCCTCCCGCCAACTACGTTCTTCCAGCCAAGCCCTCGCCACTGTACCTCGTATCAACAAGACCACCATGGGAGGCAGATCCTTCTCATACCTGGCTGCTAAAACATGGAACTCACTCCCCGCTTACCTTCGCCTTACCCAGAACCACCTAGCATTCAGAAAGCAACTTAAAACGTGGATATTTGACAAGTAATCCTCCTCCCCTTTCTAAGCGCCTTGAAACCCTCTGGGTATGTAGTGCGCTATATAAATTCTCTGACTTGACTTGACTTGACATCCTATTCCTTCTTAATTTTCTACTTCCTACCTTACCTGCCCAGACCATGGTGAAGCCAGGCGCCGTGAAGCTGCCCAGGCACTTGAGGGACGCAGCGGCGGCAGGGAGGAGGAGTCCTGGACCCCGTGCCAGGACAGCATGCGGGCGATTGAGGGGGGAGCAGGTGACACGACGGGAGATCGTCAGCCCGGAGGAAGTGGGCGCGCTGGTCTACTTTGTCCAGCGCCGCCTGCCCAGGACCATCGCGGGAGGCGGCAGGATCGCGGCCGGCTACAACATCCGGGAGCGCCAGAAGCGGTGGCAGAAGGTGTGCTGGGCCATGTCCCAACTCTCCGGGGTCCAGCGCACCTACAGCCAGGTCACCCACCGCTGGACGGACATCCTGGACAGGGAGCGTGACCTGCTGGACCAGCTCGGCTTGGAGATCCCCGGGCTTGGTGAGTAGTAGTAGCTATTTCATCACTCACTACTATGTTTTCTCCTGCTCTGTGTTGTTGTATTGCAAATATTTGTTTTTTACATGGAGCAAGCCAATAATGCTGCTGACGATTACATTGTAGTTAAATTATATTTCAAAATCTTCTGTGCATTTCAGGTGCACTGCTCTCCTTCTCAGTGGCGTTGCTACTATGCTTATTTGTTTTCTATTTTGTGGTCTCATTGGCCTGAGTAACAATTATGTATGAGTGTACGTTACAGAACTGCGTAATGCTAGACACTAGGGGGCAGATTACATTTACAAGCCCCTTGCGCCACGTTTACGTTCCCTTGCGTGACGCAACAGCGGCGTAAACGTGGCGCATTTACAGCGTGACGCATCTAGGGAGATGCGTCACGTTATAAAGCCATGGGCCTGCGCCACAATGGGTGCGTTCCTAGTACGCAGGGTGGGCGGTTCTGCGGCTGTGCGCCTCGCAAAAGTGCCTGCGTGAAATCTACAAGATTTAACGCAGGCACTTCTGCGACGCTGCTACATCAATTCAATTCCTTATGCCTGCTTGAAGCAGGCGTAAGGACTGACACAGCATGTTAAGCATTGGGTGGCCCTGAGCATTACTGGAGTTGCATTGCGTTGGCGACGTGACTCCAGCGATGCGCCGCTCTTACGTGATGAGATGCGTCACGCAAGTGCCTACCCTTGCGCCAGGGCGCACCGCATTGTAAATGAGGCGCATCTGCCGTGTCGCAAGGGTAGTTTTGCGTGACGCATTTGATCTGGCGCATCTCTGGAGATGCGCCAGAACGCGTAAGTAAGTATGCCCCTAAGGGGCAGAATAGCAATTACCGTTGCATCCCTGCAAAGTAGCAGGGATGCGCCAGTAATTGTGCGGCCCGCTACCACCACCAAACATGGTGCGCCGTATTTGCAATGCGGCGCACCATGGGCCCAAAACGTCACCAAAGCTTTACTGCTGGAGTTGCGTCGCAACGATGGCGCAGCTCCAGCAATGCTCCGGGGTACCCTATCTCCCCAATGCTGGGTCAAGCCGTACGTCTGCTTCAAGCAGGTGCAGGGTTTGTGTGACGCATCATTGTCCTAAAGGTGACTGATTGAAATTTTGTAGATTTCCCTCAGCCACTTTTAGGATGTGTTCCAGCGCAGGAATGCCCTCCCTTGCGCCGGAACGCCCCCTGATGGCGCAGGGCTTTATAACTGGATGCATCTCCCAAATGCGTCACGTTGTTATAATATTATACGCCGCACCATGGCGCCTCTTTTGTTTAGCTGCTGCGTCACAAAAGTCACGCAAGAACGGAGCAAAAGAGCCGCAAGTGGCTTAAATCTGCCCCTTCCTTTGTACCCCTGACAATAAGAAAAATAGTGGCGGTGGATTGATAGTTTGACTATTTAAATGACTGGTTATGTAGCAGGCAACTGTTAGTGCTGTCACTGATCTGACTGAAATCACAATGGAGTTTGTCTGTCACTTTGCGTCTTGCCTGCGGACTGCTGCCTGCCAGTCCTAGGTGAACCTTTCAGTACTTTGTTTAGTGAGTTACGTGACTTTCGAAGTCGCAGGTCCGCAAATCAATGAAAACTAACCCTAATCAATATAATTTTGCAGAAATATTTTGTTATTGTTGTTTTGAAATGTTTGATTTGGTTGACATTGACAAGCAACAATCATCCATGTTTTCTGTTCTTTATTTCATGTTGTACGTCAGCTCCCCCCAGGGGCGAGGGGACACAGGAGCAGCAGGCGGCGGATGCTGTTGAACAGGGCCAGGATCGGGCAGGCGAGGGCTCCTTTGCTGGCCCCAGTAAGTTTTCATTTTAGACTAGTACCTATTTTTCCTAGCGTTCCTCATTTGATTTTTTCAAAATTGTCTTTGATCTTCTTGTAGACTGTATCTAAATTCTTATCCTGCCTCTACTATGACTCCCTGTGGTATTACTAGATTATTCTTATTAGTCTGTCTATGTAGCTAACTAAGATTGCACGGTTGGCGAAACTCCCATTCTAGTCAGCAATAGCTCTATCAACTTAGTGCAGTGCAGTCCTCTGGGATTGTCCATAATGTCTTTTGAAGTGTTCTATCTGCTTTGAAAATTCCCAACTATAAAATGTGAATGACCACCAAGAAAGAATAAGATACTACCTTTTGGTTTGGATAGGTGGACAATCCATACCACTACTGTTGAGGGGACAATTCTTCTGCAGAAACAGAACTATGGACAATAAATAGTGCATTGCTTATCAATTATAATAGGCGCTGTTAGAGTTTCCACATACCTCTGTGATAACAGACTTTGAACCCCCAATGTCCTTACTGACTGACTACGTAGTGTGGCACAGTCATTTACCTCCCGAATTCATCGATGATTGAGCCCCAATCATGATTATCCAACGTAGCTCAAGAGTACGGACTCGGAGTCAGAGTCAAGAAGTGTCAGAGGCACGAACTCATGCTTGCAAAAATTGCAAAACCTTTCGCTCAGTCACTCTAGTCTGGACCAAAAAACACAGAGTCTATTTAAGTTTAAAAGCTTTATTAAAAGTAAACACATTTATTAAAATGAAGTCATAATAAAAAAACTAAACGTTTAACTGAGAATGGAAAAGTGGTTAGTGCTGACGATTAATTGGAGACATTTCTTGTGGTCGGGCCGAGCTCTCACCTGGTTTCAACTTGATCTTGTTGTTAGAAGTCCATCTTCTGTCTGTGTGGAGAAAAATGGTGAGTGTTAAAAAGCCAGCCTTCATCAGTTGTGCCAAAAAGTGCAGCAAGACAACACCCTTCCCTGGAAAAAGGGACATTTTTTTTTTACTTTCGAGTAGACAGTCACAAATTACATTGTTTTCACATGTCTTCATTCCTAGACCAAATACTAGTGAGTGGTTTATTCTAACATTCTTAAATGTACTTTGTAGGTGGAACATCTGGTGGCGGGGCCAGCGTGGAGGTGGTGGTGCTCGACACAGAGGCGGAGGGCAATTCTTCAGGGGAGGAGGCGGCGGCTCCAGTGCCGGCTGTGAGAGTTGAGACGGTGGTGGTGGCAGGCAGAGGTAAGCTCTTATATATTCCTTACTTATTGAAATTGAAGACGTGGCTGGGAAGGAAAGAATATGAGATGCATGGCTGGGTGAATGATGAAGCAATGATTGGTGGAAGGACAACAGCCTGGGCGGGTGACACAGAAACTGTATGTGTCCATAATATACCTGGATCATGCTACTATCTGACTCTTAGATAGCATATGTGTATCTAGAGCAGGGGTACTCATAGTACGGCCCGTGGGCCGGTGTCGGCCCGGCAAGCCTTCCTTGGCGGTGCGCAGACCTTGCAGACAATCACTGCTCCCCCGGTCCCCACAGAGCAGAGGCTTTGTTGTATTTCACCTGTTAGCGCCCCTGCATCTCCACTCTGACAATCACTAGTCCCCCGGCCCCCACAGAGCAGAGTGGAGATGCAGGGCCACAAAGAGGTGAAATAGAACAAAGCCTCTGCTCTGTGGGGCCGGGCAAGCAGTGATTGTCAGGGTGGAGATGCAGGGGCGCTACAACAAACAAAGCCTCAATAATATGTTAATGGTCTTTTAAAGACCTGTTAAGTACTTTGGTGTGGCTGTCTGTGTGTGCGCGTTGAGGAAGCTGTCTCAGCCCGGGCTGAAGGCTGACACAGACAGACACACACACAGTGAGATGACAGAGGGGGAGGGAGAGGGAGGGCAGGAGGGAGAGAGAGATGGAGAGGGAGGGCAGGAGGGAGAGCAGGAGGGAGAGAGATGTATGTAAATGCTGGGTCTGGTGGCTCAGTGGATGAAGGCATCTGCTGCAGGGACCTGTGTGCAACCTCATGGTCACAAGTTTTCGTTTTGCTTTAGCCCGGCCCCCTCTGACTCCGCCCCCACCAGTGCGGCCCTCGGCCACAAACTACACTGTAAATTTAGCCCCTGAGAGAAAGTTTGTGAGTACCCATGATCTAGAGAGAGTAGATGGTCAGTGGATGAACTAAGTGTAACTTTGAAGAGCATGTAACACTGCACCCGCACGTCCGTTCCAGTGTAGGAAAGGCAAGGAAAATAAGTTGTAATTTTGTCCAAATACTACTATCAATAGTAGCAGTAGTTTGTATTGCAAGCACAGCATAGATCCGGTTATTACGGTGGCCACTCCCTACCTCTCTTAATAAGTTTAGTAGTACTCCGTCATTCATGTGTGGATGTATCACTGGTCACTCAATAAAAAGCAAAGCACCTAAAGTCATCCCATATGTAAGCAAAAACATCCCATGTGAAGTGATAGATAATCAGATTATTTATCTTCTTCATTTTTCCATTTCTAGTACTCATTTGCACTGTAGGGTGAAAGTTAAATTAATTAAGCAGTAGCCCTTGTAACAGAGTATTCTCAGTGCCACCCGTAATAGAAAAGTAAGAGCTTCACCACCTGCATGTACTGGACCGGTACAGTAACGCAAGTCTAGGTCACTCATCATGGCGTGCGTCTCTTTTTCTCGGGTGCAAGTTCACTGCGCTGGCATTATGCCGGCTTGCAGAAGATAACGTACCAATTTTCCTAAACAAGAGACAAGAAGAAGAATAAGACTGGTGTACTTTCATAGTCGACTCCAATGGAAGTCCATAGTGCTCGTAGAATTTGTTCCTTAAACTCCCACTAATGTTAGAGCAAGGATGAAGAAGTGGGAGGTTAGATAGATACTGGCCTCAATAGTTATGTAATGCGCTTGCAAGTTGCTAGTTGTACTGCAACACAAATTTCTGCTGAATGATTGAGTTAATCTTAAAGCTGGACTGTCACTACGTCCACGCTGAAGGTAAACCCTTCGCCAACTGTGTATGATGTAACCCAGCCGAACAAGGCTTGGGAAAGCCGGGGCTACAGATTGGCCTCCTTAACTGCCGCTCCCTCCCTAAGCATGCGCACGAAATCAACTTGTTGATACAGGATCATGGCCTGGACGCTCTGTTTCTCACAGAAACTTGGCTCTCTGCTAGCACGGACTCGGATATTGTCATTGCCCTTCCCCCAGGCTACCTCATTCAAACTTTACATAGACCTAAAGGGAGAGGAGGGGGGCTGACAATTATCCACAGAGAACATCGCGCCTATAGGACTAGCAAAGCCAACATTGCAGACTGCGAAAGCTGCCATTTTGCCCTTCAAATCTCCCCGACACACTCCATCTCAGGACTGTTGATTTATCGCCCTCCGGGGACAACAGGGAATTTCCTCAACGCCCTCATTGACATGGTATCACAATCAGCCTCCTCTGCCTCGAACTTCCTCCTCGTGGGCGATCTCAACCTTCACCTTAACGACCCCACCGATACCTTAGCTTTGGATCTCCTGCAGGACCTTAGGTCATTTAACATCCGACTTGTCAACAACGAACCCACCCACGACAAAGGACACCTTCTGGACCCCGTCCTGACCAATATTGGGGATATCACCTCAGATCCCCCCATCCGCCTTCCGTGGTCAGACCACTTTCTTGTTCCCTTCTCCTGGGACCTTGCCACAGCACTCCCCCAACCCCCCAAAATCCGAGTGACGGACCGACGTTGGCACAAGCTTGAACCGGCAGAGTGGGCCAGCTTACTCTCAGATTCAACACCTGCCCTCTCCATGGAACCGGTCACGGCCGACGAACAATTCAATTCCTGGCTCACATCTTCACTAGACCAACTCCTCCCGAAAACCACCACTCTTAAACACATAAAAAGAGTGGCTCCCGCTCCCTGGTATACTCCGGCGCTCAAATCTCTGAGACAGGAATGCAAGAGATCAGAACGCTTTTGGAGGAAGGACAAATCTAACAAAAATAAGGAAGCCTATCACACCGCCTCACAAATTTACAAAACCGCCCTCCGCAAAACCAAAAGTCTATTCTTCCAAGAGAGAATAGAACACTCCGCTAGCTCCAGTAAAGAATCTTTTACCATTTTAAAAGAACTCCTCAAAGTCCCTGACTTGGGACCGAGAGACCCACCAGACCCCAAAGCTGATGAGGAAAAGTGCCACAAGCTGGCTAATTTCTTCAAGGAGAAAATCCAAAAAATCCTCGACTCTATTCCACCTACTAGTTCGAGCGAGGAGAGAGAAGCCAGCAACTCTCCTACCCTCCCATGCATCACTTCCTGGGGACAAGTGACAGTAGAAGAAGTCGAAGATACGCTGCAAGTTATTAAAAGCGGATCTCCCAGGGACCCTGCCCCTTTACGTATTCTCAAAAGGTAGCACCCTCGATCGCCCCTTCTCTCACTCACCTCATCAACGCCTCCCTTCAACAAGGAGTCGTCCCCCCTAGCTGGAAGGCGGCAGTCGTCAAGGCACTTCTAAAAAACCCTCCCTTTACCCTGTCGACCTGGCAAACTATAGACCAACATCCCTCCTCCCGGGAACCAGCAAGATCGCGGAAAAAATGGTGAACAGAAAGCTGTCACAATTTTTGGAGAACAACAACCGTCTAAAAAACTCGCAGACGGGTTTCCGCCCCGGGCAGGGCACCGACATTGCCCTTCTCATGGCGGTGGAGGAGGCCAGAGCACTCTTAGACGAAGGAGGATCAGTGGCAGTGATCCTCCTCGACCTCAGTGCGGCCTTCGACACCGTCAACCATCAGCTCCTCATCCAACGACTCATGAGCGTTGGTGTGGAAGGAACTGCTCTGTCCTGGATATCGTCCTTTTTGTGTCAACGCTCCTTTCAAATCTGGGAGAACAACACCTGCTCCTCCGACACTCCCCTCCAATGTGGCGTGCCTCAGGGCTCCTCCCTGAGCCCCACATTATTTAACATCTACATGTCCCCATTGGAGGCGGTTGTTATCCTGTTCGGAGTGAGCATCGTCAGCTATGCCGACGACACTCAGTTAGTGGTGTCCCTTTCTCATCCGAAACAACAACCTGCGGACCTTTACAACTGTCTGACGCAGATACAAGGATGGATGAATAGATCGTCTCTGAAACTCAACGGCTCAAAGACTGACATTCTCCTCCTTGGCCAGAAGGGACCCACTTCACTTCATAACATCTGGCCACCCTGTTTAGGCCCGATCCCAGATCCGAAACCAGAGGTAAAAAGCCTGGGTGTCTGGCTCGATAAGGAATTATCTTTTGCAACACAGGCAAAAAAGGTAGCCGGTACGTGTTTTGGACTGCTCAGGTCAATTCGAAAGATCCTTCCCCTACTCCCCCACAACTCTCAAAAACTGCTGATCCAAGGACTGATTCTTTCTAGGCTCGACTTTAGTAATTCCATCTACTTAGGGGCCCCAGAGGCAACCCTGAATAAACTACAAAGGGTCCAAAATGCAGCTGCCTGGATCCTTACCAACACCCCGGCCAGAGCCTCAGCCAAACCAGCGCTGAAGTGTCTCCATTGGCTTCCGGTTAGAGAACGTGTGATGTTCAAGGCCCTCTGCCTAGCACACAGACTGCTCCAAAACAATGGTCCCCCAAGCCTAAAAAAATGTATCAAACCATACAAAGCCCCTAGATCCCTCCGCTCCGACCAGGAACACCTCATTGTCACCCCCAGAATTAAGAAGGCCCGAACAGGAGGAAGACGTTTCTCGGTTCACACCGCACGTCTCTGGAACGCCTTACCGCACTACCTGAGAACCGAATCCAACTACCTACGGTTCAGGAAGCAATTGAAAACCCACCTCTTCCCTTAAACTGTCTCTCCCCTTCCCTTGCTGACTCCTAGTTGTACTGATTTTAGCGCTGGGATACTTACGGGTGACTACGCGCTCTATAAAATTAAATAATAATAATAATAATAATAAAGAGCATTGGTTGCAGACTATGTCTTTCTTTCTTCATATAGATGCTCCTTCCAAACAAAAAGGAGGAAGGAGCTGGCTAGAGCGGCCCGGCAGCGGAGGATCGATGCCACTGTTGCAGAATATCGGCAGCTGGTGGCCCTGGAGGACGACGAAAGTGTGCAGTCGACCACAACAACAACGTCGTCTGCATCGGCCTCCGTGCCCCCACGGGCTGCCATCCAGCACAGTGCTCCAGCCAGACTGAGCCGGGCTGCCGAAGCCAAACGCCAACGCCGAGCAGCAAGGACAACAGCTGCCTCTCACAGCCATTGTAACTGCAAGGCACGCCTGCGCCGCAGTACCCTGAGGGTGTCCCGCCTTCAGCAGGAGCTCCACCACTTTACAAACGTGTTGGAGAGGCTCCGCGTAGAGCACGCCTTGCTCCGCCAGGAGTATGATGCCCTGGCCCAAAAAGTAAACAGCATCCACCCATAGTGTCCCTTGCCCCTTTTTTAGAGACTTTTGGGGGGTGGGAATCGGGAGTTGGGTTTGGGACTTTTAAAGGACAACCTTTGGGGTTAGGGAGGGTCTTGCGGGAGATTATTTTGTTAGGGATATAAATATACTTTTTCAAACTTTATCTGAGCATACCTGTTTTTTACTGCTTGCCTGGTGGGTGGGGGTTTAACAGTAACTTTGTTTTCCTGAAAGTTTAGTTCCATTTTCTTCCTTTAAGTGTAAATGCCCAAATGTTTTCAATACTAAGTGCCTCTCACAGAGTAAGTGAAGTGAATTCAAGAGTCCTAGGACTTTAGTAGTACCACCGTCAGTCTCTCGTCTCTCCTAATACTCCATTATACTCCCTCCCACCAAACGCTTATCTTACCTGTAATTTGTGTTTGAAAGTAGGGCTAGACCCAGGGCTGGCTCCACGGGAAACAGCGAATAAGGTTGGCAATCCTGGGCGGATAAAATTTCCTCATAGCGGTGGTACTAGTGGTGTGACACAGTGGCAGTTGCATGCCTATGAAAAAAAAGAAAATGAAATCTGGTTTGTCCTCCTGAGCAATACAACGGTACAATAGAGAATATAGCAGGTGACAGTACACTAGAACAGTGCCACATTGTAGCCTAACAAATGGTAAAGTATAACTACTAATTCGGTTGAAGTTCTTTGACATTAGCCATGGGTCTTTGTCAAGCAGAGTAAGAATATATCCTCGGATTTGTTCACCAGCCTGTTGCTATCACCTTATCCTCCCCAGCAAGTGTGTGGATTTATTGCTGTAATTTAGTCACACATCAATCAAAACCACACAGCCCGGGGGAAGAGGGTTAGGGTTTGAAAAATGGATGGGTACGGGGGTTTTTGGGAAAGGTTTTGGGAGACAAGAAAAAATAGCACAGCATGGAAAAACAATTGTGAACATAAACACATTTTTGGGTACAAACCTATCCATCAATCTTTGAAAGTGCATGCACTACTGCACGCATGTCAGTGAAAAGTAAGTAGTACTTTCGACAACTGTGGAAGAAAGAATGCGACAGTACAGGGCGTGTGTGGAGATATTGATAACTATAGTCAACATAAGGTCTCTGTTGCCAGATACCTGATAGCCTTGCTGGTCACTATAAATCCATTCACAACACTCAATGGGGTTGGTCTGGAAGGTATAGTAGATAGAAAAGGAGAAATTGCTCTTTTTCTAGGTGTCCCCTCACTCACCAGGGTTGCCCCTTGGTGACATGCTTCATCATTGGGCCATCCCAGTCCTCTACGGGCTGGGGCGTGCTGCGACTTGCGAATTACGTAGGGGCACTTACAAATGACTATGTGTGGTGCAGATGTGATAGTGGAGTGGACTAAGTGATGTGTTAAGGGATCAATTTAGAAGCAGAGAGAGATCCAAGAAATGCAGTCACAGTCATAGAAAGAAACAATGGATACTGTATCTGTATGTTGTTGTAGTTGTCCTGTTGAAATTGGTAAGTAAGTTGCATGCAGAAAAAAATTCCTCTTATTAGCGGCACTCCTCCATTGCAGCTGACACTTCGTCCATCAATGTTGGTCACCAGAAGACACCCTGTAAAAAAAACACAGCATGGACAAACAATTGTGAACATAAACAAATCTTTGGGTACAAACCTATCCATCAATCTTTGAAAGTGCATGCACTACTGCATGCATGTCAGTGAAAAGTAAGTAGTACTTTCGACAACTGTGGAAGAAAGAATGCGACAGTACAGGGCGTGTGTGGAAATATTGATAACTATATTCAACATAAGGTCTCTGTTGCCAGATACCTGAGAGCCTTGCTGGTCACTATAAATCCATTCACAACACTCAATGGGGTTGGTCTGGAAGGTATAGTAGATAGAAAAGGAGAAATTGCTCTTTTTCTAGGTGTCCCCTCACTCACCAGGGTTGCCCCTTGGTGACATGCTTCATCATTGGGGTCATCCCAGTCCTCTACGGGCTGGGGCGTGCTGCAACTTGCGAATTACGTAGGAGCACTTACAAATGACTATGTGTGGTGCAGATGTGATAGTGGAGTGGACTAAGTGATGTGTTAAGGGATCAATTTAGAAGCAGAGAGAGATCCAAGAAATGCAGTGGTCACCAGAAGACACCCTGTCCACTGCCTGCCTGGCGGATGCTGA
The DNA here is from genome assembly GCF_964263255.1 of Lissotriton vulgaris. Taxonomy (NCBI): domain Eukaryota; kingdom Metazoa; phylum Chordata; class Amphibia; order Caudata; family Salamandridae; genus Lissotriton; species Lissotriton vulgaris. Next base: position 43,123 of record NW_028255086.1, on the reverse strand, counting down.
ATTGCGGCTCGCTAAGGTGAAGCCTGACTCCATCCTTTTTTCCCCATTGCACAGACTGAAACCCGGCCTCTAATTATTCAACGAAAAACAGGAAGTGATATAATATTACAACACCACTGATAAATAAATATAAGGTATGTAGGCTGTGGAGTGCAAAAAGTCACACTTTGATTTTCCTAGTAGACAGTACAATATTTTTGAAAGTGCGTACTCTGTCTGAGTCACCTTTTGAAGGATAACTAAGTATGGGCAAATTAATGTAGCAGATCTTTTCCCTCAAGCTAGGTGTACTGTAAACTGTGTTTTAGAACAAAATTAAATCTTCCCAGCAGTGCTCCCACCCAGACCCTTACTAAAGCCAGTCGCAAAAATGTAGAAGATCCCCAATCAAATCTCAAAAAACGAGGGCTAGCAGAAAACTGGTGACAAAACGTACTTTGAAAGTAAAAGTAGGCCAAAAATACCCCCTTATCCACCGTGGATTGTATTCAAACCACTTGCAAGCAACCAATAATAATAATAAAGATCTTTATTCGGTTTCTTCACAATGGAAAAACCATAAAAGAGACAGATAATATCATACATTGCATATTTGCATGGTGAAAAAGTGCGCGCATTACATAACATTTCATATAAAATTCACTGATCAGTTAAAAAAGAATTAATTAAAATATAGGGAACCGCTCAAAGTGGACTTAATGAGGACTTTTACAGGTTTTTTCTATGTTTCATGATGCATTTTAAAAAATTGCTAACAAAATAACAGACATTTTCAGTTTCCAACATTTGGAGTCTTAAGAGGGCAGGTCTGCATTGTCTCAACCCCCAGGATCTTAGTATTGGTAGTAGCCAGATCTTTCTATGGGCTTGATGGAATTTACAGAGCATGATCACGTGCAAATTGGACTGTGTTGATAAACCATCACACGGGCAGGGCGGGAGTGTAGCATTCCAACAGTTTTTCAGCGGAAAGGTGACCAGTCTAAAAAAAGTGTTTAGCCTGAATCTTGTTATTAGCATTCTTTCGTAACTTGATATTTGTAGTGCCAGATACGGGTGAATGCCATAGGCTATTTGGATCATGTTCGCATGTACAACTGCCGTTTTTGATGAGTTGGATGCAAGTCTTAAAGATTCCAAATGTCTTAATGCTGATTGTTTAAGGTCTCTTTTAGAGATGTCTGTTATGGATTCTGGGTCCAAGTAATAGTTCTCAAATCCTAGGTCTTTAAAAAAAATTCTTACATAAAGGAGCCACTTTATTTTTGATGAATTGTCCAGGTTCATTGAATCAGCAATAATGGATTGAGTCAGTGCGTTTTTGTCTGATTTCCAGATACGACGCCACAACATCACTGGTTCTATTTTGATTAGGTCCTCTATGTAGGGTATGCCTAGTTCTAGATGCATTGCATAAGTTGAGGTACCTTTGGGAGTAGCTAATAAGAATCTCAAGAAGACATTTTCTGCCTTCTGGATAGAGCTAGTGTCAGTGTAGCCCCAGACTCCCGCGCCATATGTTGCGATTGCCTGGCATTTAGCGTTGTAGATCTTTAGTAGCTCCACTGGAGGCCTTTTTCCTAGTCTCTGAGAAAAGCTCGTTAGAGCGGCAATTGATCTCTTGAATAGATGTGCCCTTGTGTTCACTGCTGGCTTCCAGGTCAGTTGGTCATCTATCATAACACCCAAATAAGGGTATTGAGGGGTAGCTTCAAGCTTTTGGTTGTCAAGGTGAATGGGTTTTATTCTTTTCTGCCCCCTGCCAGCCGTCATTACGAACGTTTTCTTCACATTCACCTTTAGATCGAGATTGCCCATAAAGGTCGTGTACCTATTCAATGATTGCTGGAGCTCACGGGGAGTTCGTGCGAGGATGACAGCGTCATCCGCATAGAGCAGGGCGGGAATCAGGCGTCGGTTTATGCGTGGGAGGTCCTGAGCCCCCCTCAACATCTCCCCCTCCAGACCGTTAGTGTAGAGTGAGAAGAGGAAGGGGGCCAGGACGCATCCCTGCCTGACTCCACGCCCTACGCTAAACGGGGACGTCAGCTCTCCGTTTAAGCCAAAACGCACTCTGGCCGATGCCCCGGTAAAGAGCTCTCTTAGAAAGTCCAAAAGAGGGAGGTCTACTCCCAGTTGGGCTAGGACTTTCCACAGCTTTGCGTGCGAGACGCAGTCGAAAGCTGCGGATAGGTCGACAAAGACCATATAGATCTTAGTTGGGATGGCCTGCGTATATTTGCCCATTATTAGGGTAAGGTTAAGGACCTGCTCTAATGTACCGAAGCCTTCGCGGAAACCAAATTGAATGTTGTAGATAATGCCTCGGTCCTCACTCCACTGCTGGAGACGCTCTAGGATGACTCTCCCCACTACTTTCCCTAGCGAGTCCAGCAGTGAGATTGGCCGGTAACATTTTGCATCTTGGCGGTCCCCTTTTTTGAAGATAGGGACCATTATTGATTTAGTCCAAGAGCTTAGGATTCCCTCATTCGCGGCCGCTGTACAGACTCTCGTTAGAATGGGGGCCCAGAGGTCTAGGTTATTTTTGAAGAAGTCCACTGGGACCCCATCGGGGCCTGGAGCTTTGCCTGATTTACTTTTCTGCAAAGCCTCCAAGAGGTCTGGAATGTCAAAGAAAAGCGGGATGGGGTACTGGGCTTTCAAGGGCAATGGGTCTGTAGATGAAGTGTTTTTAAAGATCTCCGCGAAATGTGTAACCCAAGTGTTTTCATCAATGGCGACTTCTATTTTCGGGATGCCAGTTTCTGAGAGATATGGAGTTCTGACTGTGCGCCAAAAAAGCTCACTATTTTTTGAGACGGCGCCCTTATGGAGGTCGTCCCAAAGTTTCTGCTTAAGTTGGGCGGTTCTCAGTTTTCGTTCCCCTATATATTGGCGCCTTAAGAGTTGAATTTGGGCTGCGTCTCGCGGTTTATTGTGGAGTGCTAATTTTAATTTTGTTAGTGCAACTGTGCAGTTATGATTAAACCATTTCTGTTTTACGGTGCGGTTTACTTTAGGTTTTGAGGTAAGTAAGTCCTTTGTGAGGTCTAGAATTTGTTTAAAATTTATTAGGACTTCCTTATGACTTGATGAAAGGTCCAGACATTTTACGATATTTGGATAGGCCAGAGTTATTAATTTTTTTGTAATTTCAGTAGGATTAATTTTTGCCCATTTAATTGTAAATCCATTGTGTTTACCGACCTCTATTTTGTTCTGTGCGAGGGTGGTCGCTATATCCAATTTGTGGGAGGTGGTTGCTGGCATATATAGCTTAATCGTTAAGGCTGAGTGATCACTGAGAGGATTAACAATGACCCCGAAATCCTTAACTATGTTTGTCAGGCCAGGGGAAAGGAATATAAAATCAACTGTTGTTTGATGGCCTCTACCCACGTAGGTCGGACTGAATGTGTTAGGATCTGCGTCGTGATGATTAACAATATGCAGATCCAAATCCGAAAGGACAGCATTAAGGATGTTTCCCAATTTGTTATGTACAAAGTGCGCTAACGGGGCACCGAATTCGTCCGCCATCCCACAACACAGTGGGTTAGTCGTTGAACAGGGATGGAGGTTGAAATCTCCTCCCCAGATTAAGTGGGTTGCCTCTTTGCCAGATCTCCATTGGTAGAATTGTTTTAATTTCTCATGTATGCTTATGAGGAGAGTTGCGAAATTTTCTTCCGATAGATTATTATATACGTTGGTCAAGATAATGGTTTCTTTATTCGCAAAGGTTAATGAGAGAATTTGGTGGTTGGAATCCTGAGAAAGTGTGACCACTTTGTTAAGGATTAGGGTGTTCGCTATGTAAGTTACTAACCCACCTTTGGGTCTTCCCATCATGCTAGTTAATGCTGGTACAAAATGGGTTTTATAACCTTGTAAGTGTAGTTCTTCTGTTAACCATGTCTCTTGGAGACAGATTATTTGGTAGGGTTTTAGGAAATTTTGCGCAGACCCGTCCTCGAATTTGGACCAAAGGCCTGCGATGTTCCAATAGAGTGTAGAGATTGGGGAGGGCTCATCATTAGGTTGTTCTATTAAAACTATAGCTTCAGCATTCCTGGGACCTGAAGGAATATTCGAGGTCTGCGGAGAAAGGGATACGTGGTGGTCATTGGGTAGGGTTTCTGTTAGTGGTCAGTCGACCATTTCTAGGCCACTATACCTGTTGTACAACGGGATGTTATGCCAAGGATCCCACCGGGATTGGTCTCTGATTAACGGCCATTGTGTATGGGATCTTCTATCTTCCCATTGTCCACCCTGATGGCGTGGTCTTACTGTGTGCCAGGAAAAATCTGGGTCAAAAATGCTGGGGGGACCATGATATCTGGGATTTGGTAAATCCTCCTGCCTGGGGAATGGAACGGTCCAGGGAGGCTCTTGTTCCTGGATGAATCCGTCCACTTGCCTAAAGGGATAGAAAAAGGAAAGTGACTTGATCTTAATACCTCCATTTGAGGCAATATCTTCCCAAGCGCAGACATAGTCTGCTATGCGTGGGTCCTCAAACGTAATCACTATACAGTCCCCGGGGATCGTCTTTCTAGTATTACCCACCCATGGGACTCTAACAACAGATCTAATCCTTCCACGCCAGGTAGATGGAATCGGGCGATTGGTCTGGAGCCAATGCTGGGCCTTATTTTTTAGGGACCAGCCAGGTTCCGAGCTAAGATCAGTTAACTCAGGGACACCAGCCATGACCACCACAAACGGTGAAGCCTCGGGGGGAAAGTCTGCTGGGAGTCTTGGAGGACCAAAATTCTTTGCAGTGTTTCTCTTGGGCCTATCCGAGGGGGTTTTTGGAGCTGGGGCCTGAGGGACCGGTGTTTTAGTTAATGGTTTATTTGTGTTTTTACCAAGAGTTTTGTTCACAGATCTATTGGGTGCCACTGGATTTGGGGCAGATGTAAGTGCCGCACCTGGGGAGGTCTGTATGATGGTCTGTTTTGAGTTATTAGTAGTACTCGGGCAGTAGCTATTTCTGATGTTTTTGCTAAATTTGGTGTATTGTTGTTAATGGGCACATTGGGCGTTGTTATCCGAAGTGTCTTTTGTTGGAGGTTAAGCGAGGGTGGGTTTACATTGGCAGTTTTAGTGATAGCTGGTTTTTTAATGTTGTTTCCTCCTGCTTTTTGTGGACCTGGTAAGAGGGTCGAGTGTTGGGTTTTTATAAGTTTAGAGATTTGTGACTCCAAGTGTGCTAATCGCTGTTCTAGGGGTTGTAGTGCTTGTTTAAGTATACTGGCTATATTGGTCAATGTTAGTTCAGGAACCTCCATATCACTCAAGTCCACATGGGTTTGTGTGAAAGTGGGAGGGTCCGGAACTGGAACTCTCGAGATCGGTGTTTCCTTCTCTGATTGATGGACTGACACTGAGAATTCTATTTGATCTAGTCTATCCTGTCGATCTTGTGGGACGCTAGGTGGCTGCGTCGGGTAATTTAGTGTTTTAAGATTGGGGGACACCCTTTTCTTACTTATGGCTCCCTCCTTCCTACCCCTTTCTATCCTTTTGTCTGTGGAGGAGATTTGTGGAGATGTTTGCGGAACTAAGTCCGGTGTTTTTTCTAAGTCAAAGCTAAGCTGTGAGTCCGCAAGCTGGGACACTGATAAATCCACTATGTTTGGTAAACTGTGTCTCTCTCGTGTTGGAACTACCTCAGCATTTGAAGCTCCCATGGCTGGGGATCTGGCTTCCGCCAGGATACCTAATGAGGATCTTTTGGCGAATGCCAGATCCAGGGAGACCCTTTCTTCCATCATTGAAATGCTTTGGTCTATGAACGTGTTGGCCTTCGTTAGGAAGTCGTCCATAGGGCCAAGCAATTTACCCACCGAGCTCGGGGCTTTAGTTTTAGTTTTGGATCCTCTTGTAAGAACCATTATTATTAATCTGTAATTCGGATGATGTTCCTAGGATAGGAATGAGGTGTATCCAGATGAAGATGACAGAGTAGTGGCCCAGTCCAGTCTCTTACGTCCTCGAACGGCCTCAAACGGCCCGCTCTTTGCCCGGTCTTCGCCCCGGGCTCCGCCCCGCGCGCGTCCCGCGTCGCGTTGGAGGTTATTTGCTTAAATGGGAAAGTTGATGGGGCGTGGCCGCCGGGGGAAGAGGCGCCAGCTGCAAGGTGCGTTGGTTTCTGGGCCTCGCAGTCCCCCGGTAGGCTTTTCCAAGAGACAGCCTTTCACTGCACTGCAACCTGGGCGTGGTCGCGCTGAGAGCGGATGGTTCTCCCGCCGAATGCGGTAGCGCTCCCACCAGCCGACCCCTACCTCAGGGAGTGCGCTGCAAGCCAAAGATTAGAAGCAGATCCTCTGGTGAGTTAGATTCCGGGTCAGTGAGCGGCACCCGCGCAGCGGGTGTCGCGAAAAGTTATAGCGGATGGCCAATTAGATGGGCGTGGCCGCCGGGGGAAGAGGCGCCAGCTGCAAGGTGCGTTGGTTTCTGGGCCTCGCAGTCCCCCGGTAGGCTTTTCCAAGAGACAGCCTTTCACTGCACTGCAACCTGGGCGCGGTCGCGCTAAGAGCGGATGGTTCTCCCGCCGAATGCGGTAGCGCTCCCACCAGCCGACCCCTACCTCAGGGAGTCACCAGAAGACACCCTGTCCACTGCCTGCCTGGCGGATGCTGAATTGCGGCTCGCTAAGGTGAAGCCTGACTCCATCCTTTTTTCCCCATTGCACAGACTGAAACCCGGCCTCTAATTATTCAACGAAAAACAGGAAGTGATATAATATTACAACACCACTGATAAATAAATATAAGGTATGTAGGCTGTGGAGTGCAAAAAGTCACACTTTGATTTTCCTAGTAGACAGTACAATATTTTTGAAAGTGCGTACTCTGTCTGAGTCACCTTTTGAAGGATAACTAAGTATGGGCAAATTAATGTAGCGGATCTTTTCCCTCAAGCTAGGTGTACTGTAAACTGTGTTTTAGAACAAAATTAAATCTTCCCAGCAGTGCTCCCACCCAGACCCTTACTAAAGCCAGTCGCAAAAATGTAGAAGACCCCCAATCAAATCTCAAAAAACGAGGGCTAGCAGAAAACTGGTGACAAAACGTACTTTGAAAGTAAAAGTAGGCCCAAATACCCCCTTATCCACTGTGGATTGTATTCAAACCACTTGCAAGCAACCAAGCAAAAGTATCCATAGCCAGCATCGCTCCAAGACTCGAAAACCCCCCCACCCAAACACATGCAATAGAAATACTGCTAACCCTAACGAACCCTAAGTTAAGAATAGTGGCAAAGGCTTTCTTTAACTATGCCAAATCCCCCCTTTCCCACCATGGATTTTCTTCAAATGACTTGCAACCAAAATTACACATTCTCTCGAGTGCTCTAAGACCCCAGAACTCAGTTGCAAAAATCTAGAACACCCCTAAACACATGCAATCCTGCTGCTAGGGCTAACCCTAACGAACCCTAAGTTACAAAAAGTGCCAAAAGGCTTTTCCGCGTGGATTTTGTCCCAACCACTTCTATCCGGTATTAGACCTTCCCAGGAATGCCCCAAGACCCGCCAACCCACCCGCCTAAAAGCATAACACCCCCAAACAGGCCAAAAGCAAAATCTCATACTTACAATATTTCTCGGCCTTCGGTCCAAAGGCGCTGTGTAGCTAGGCCATAAGTCCGGTTTACCACCATGGATTTCCTGAAAAGCAAATGCAATCAAGATTAGAGTGTCCCAGCAGTGCTCCCAGACCCCGAAACTCACCCACAAACAGCCGGAACCCCCCCAAAGAGCACCTCAAAGGCAAGCAAGTCAGCAAAAACACCCAAAAATTTCCGCCTCGGATTTGGGCCAAACCACTTTTATCCGGTATTAGAGCTTCCCTGCAATGGCCCCAGAGCCGTCATCTCACCTGCAAAGAGGTAGAACAACACCCCCACAAGTGCTGAGTCTTTCTTCATTGGGCGTAAACCAGCCCTCTGCTTTGATGGAAATAGGAGTCTGGAGGAGGAGGATAGAGGAGCATGTTCTTCTGAACTTGTGAACCTGAGGAATACAGACTGCGGCACCTTCAAATCAATTAGCAAACAAGTGAAGACAGTTCTGCTGATGGGCTTGTTTTTGTGATTATGTGATTAAAGTTTGAATTATATTAACTGTGCACAACAAAGAAAGACAGACACACAGGAATAAAAGTGAATAAGGACGAAAAAGAAAGTTATTGATTTGTTGTCTCATTTTCAGGGCTCGGTATCATGGTCCATGAATAAGAATAAGGCTTTGTCATCATACTCTGCGAATTCAGGCAGGGTGAGCTCAGTGTCACCTGACAGAGAAGAAATTCCCTCATCTATGTTGCTGTCCACCTCGTCTTCATCCGGCGCGCTTTCTCGTACTCTGAAATCTGGTGGTATGAGGTGCTGATTCATCTTGATCATTGTTAACCTCTCCACATTTTGGAAGTTATAATGCCACCAGCAGCACTGAAAACACGTTCAGAAGACACGCTTGCGAGTGGGCAAGACAAGTAGTTTAAAGCCAGGTTGGAAAGCTGTGGCCACAATTCTTTTTTCCCATGCCAATACGCCAATGGGTCAGCATTAACATAGACCTCTGTTGAGTCATTCAGATAGTCCTTCACCATCGACTCAAGGTTCTCCTCCAAGGTTCCTCCACTTTGCTTAGCTGTTGCTGTGACCTTTTGAGAACCAAACCCAAGCTGAGCTAGCCAATCCTCTTCAGCCTCCAATGTTACTGTTGTGTCTGGTGGTGCAGATGATCCGGTTGCCGGTCTCTTTAACGGCTGAGAGGTCACTTGTGCCGCAGCCACAGGTGCAGAAGTGGATTGTTGTGACTGGGGATGGCCTGCTGATGCTGATGTACTGCCTTTTCCTTCAATTTGCTGCCTTTCTCTTTCAAACCTCTTGGCTGAGGAGGCTAGCCACTGTTTGTACTTTGTAACATCTTAATCAGCAAAAGGAAAGAATGCTTGGCCTGCCAGCGCCTTTTTGTAGCGTGGATCCAGAATAGTAGCACAAATGTAATGCTGGTTTGAGTGGATCATTTTAAGAAGTTCATCACCTTGTAGGTGCTCTAATAATTTCTCAGCCAGAACAAAAGGGTCTTGGTTTTCTTCATCTTTTTCAAACACAGAACACACCTCCTTCAGTTGGTGTTCCAGCATGTACAACAATGGGATAGCTTTTCCCAAATTACAGTCCTCCTTGCTGACTGCACGCGTGAAGAACTCAAAAGGACGAAGCATGCGTGTCAGGCTTTTAACTATGTCCCATTGCGCCGCACCCATCCTCAGGTCCTCCTTCTGAGCTGTACCCTGTGTTAAGAAATAGTGATCGAGTACCGTATACTGCTCATACAGACGCTCAAGCATGTAGAAGGTTGAGTTCCAACGTGCTGCCACCTCCTGGATGAGTGCTTTCACTGGCATTTGACGTTCATATAGCAGGCTCCTCAGATGCTTCCGGGCCTTAAAAGAATGGCTGAAATGGTTGCACATTTTTCGGCAGGTGTCCACTACCCTGTACGCTGCACTGTCTTTATCACTCAAGAATTTTTTGACAACCAGGTTTATACAGTGCGCCAAACACGGCACTCTGAAATAGTCACCCAGCTGCATGGCCTTAACTATACTGGCGCCATTGTCCATGGAAACATAACCAACCTTTTATTTGGGGACAGCCAGTCAAGGACCTTTGTGTTAAACACATCCAAAATGTTTTGTGCTGTGTGACGTTTCTCCAAACCAAACATGGCTAGTGTTGCATGTTTCCGAGCAGCTTTAAAAACAATGTCCGCGTCAACACCTGTGTTTAGCTTTGCTTTAACCCCTGAAAAAGAACCCAGTGTGAGTGATGCACATGTAATCAGCGCCTGCACCACTGGTCCACATGTCTGTTGTCAGATGTATAGTGTGAACAGCACTCTTTTGCAAAGCTGCCCCAATCACCTCCAGAACATCTTCATGTAGTGCTGGAACCGCAACTCGGGCAAAATAGAACCGGCAAGGAACCTTCCATTTAGGGCAGAGCGCTGCCACTAATTCTAGAAAACCTACCCCTTCTACAAAAGAAAAAGGGAGAAGGTCCAGAGCTAGCATTTTAGCCAGCTTAGTGTTATACAGACGCGTCAGTGGGTGGTTGCGTTCATATTGCGCTTCTGTAAACAACATCTTTTTAATGTTGCCCTGGACCAAGGATTTACGGGATGATGATGATGATATCTTCGACCCAGTTACGCTCGCTGATGAACTTTTTCGCATTGGTGTCTCACTCTCTCCCACACTCTTAGTGTGGCTCACATGGGGTGTGCTGCTGACAGGGGTACTGGGTGTAAGTGAAGTGTTTGACAGGTCTTCTTCCTCCCCGTCATCATCAGATGAAACATCAACGTTTTCATTACGTGCAATTCGGGCTTCCTTGATCACCTCTAGGTGCGCAAACCATTGGACAGCGTGCGTTCTCCTAAGATGACCTCTCTGGCCTCCGGTACCATAGTTGGTACCAAACTTACCACGACTAACTCGAAGCTTACAAATGCTACAAATGGCTACGTTTTCATTTTTTGGGCAAACACTAAAGAAGTCCCAAACTGCAGACTTGAAATGTCTTTGGGGGCCGGAGGAGGCGGCGATACTGGTGGTGGTGCTCCTGCTGCTAATGCCAGATGAAGTGGAGGATGTGGATTGCCGAACTTCAGTACGTTTTGCACTTTCACCACCACTAATTGAGGTCGAGGTGGATGGAGGTCCCTTCTTGCGAGGAATAAATATGGAAGTGGTAGGTGTTGGTGTACTAGTTAACTCCAAATCCAATGATTGTTGTGTTTCCATTGCCTCCTCGTCGACATCATCATCACGCTCACCAGCTTCTCGGGATAGGGTCAAAATGTCTCTTTGCTGCATGCCCGCTGGGGCTGCAGTGACCTTTATGATGACTGGCTCGTCGTCATGAGAGGCTTCATCAGCAGCAGTATCCGTCACTTCTTGTTGAGCCTCATCACACTCCATAGCTATGAGCTTTTCGACGACCTTCCTTTTACGCTTAGGTATCTTTGTCAGATCATGGTGTGCCTCACTCTCAGACTGCCGTGATGATGGTTCCCAATCTTCATCCAGATTAAGATCATCAGAAGGAGGTGGGCTTGAAGAAGATGTAGACACCCCCCTTGATCTTTTCCTTGCTAGGGATGTGGAAGACAATGAATGATCATCAGGAGGAGTGGCGTCCTCAGATGATACCTCGGTTTGATTGTCAATTTCCTGATGTGCCCCTACTTCGGGAGGAACAACTATTGTGGGCACTTGTGACCCTCCATGCACCTCTGCTTGCGCATCTCCTTGCGCTGCCTCTCCTTCCACATGTACTTGGGCTTGTACTTGCACATGGTGTTGTTGTTGCGGCTGTGGTTGTTCAACACTTGTCAGATGAGTTACAACAACCTGTGTTGATTCAGGGACATTGCTGCTACTTTCTTGCGATGAGCCAACATCACTGGTCGATGGTGATTGAAGAAGTACACTGACTGCCTCTGAAGCACTCAAGGGCTTTGACTTGAGTTGGCGTGGTGGTGGAGGCACTGAACCCAATGGAGCGGGGGTGCTGCTCCCAGCTTGGTCCCCAGCAGATCCCGCTGCTGCTGCAGGCGTACTTTTTTTTTTGCTCCCAAAAAACGCGGCGGCCAGCACAGCAGCCTCCTTGGTAACTTGCTTCTTCTGCTTCTTACTAGCAACTTTCTTGCTAGAGGAGCTACGGAGACCTTTTTTTGGGGCCATCTTCTTCAGAGCAGGTCAGACAGCAGGCCGCAGTTGCACGAATTGCAGAGTTGACTGAGGCCAGACGTGACGTCGCGTGACGTTATGCTGCACACACACACCGTTGCAGGACTTCTTCCTGGCACTGGTGGTTCTCTTGAGTCTTGTGCACCTAAAAGCAATGGAAGACAGAGGAACATCAGTTCAGTTATACACCCCAAAAAAATCGAAAAAAACAGAAAAATCAGCACAATCCCATGCCCTCCATGATGCTTAAATTCAAGACACCCCACAGAAAGACTAGGCACATGCAACACTCACTAGTCACTACCCCTGGTGATAATGCCACAACAACAGGCCAAAAAACGAAAATCACAGAAAAATCAGCACAATCCCAAGCCATCCAGCCCCTCCATGATGTTTAAATTCAAGACAACCCACAGAAAGACTAGGCACATGCACCACTCACTACCCCTGGGCATAATGGATGAAAGCTAGGCAAAATGGGTGCAGGCCTGAGAACACTGCCTGCATTCAAAATGGCCCCCTCCATCACAGCACATGGCCAGGGCCTGTAGCAGCACTCAAAATGGCCCCCAACCACATGGTCTGTCCACAACAGGCCAAAAAAACGAAAATCACAGAAAAATCTGCACAATCCCAAGCCATCCAGCCCTTCCATGATGTTTAAATTCAAGACAACCCACAGAAAGACTAGGCCCATGCACCACTCACTACCCCGGGTGAAAAGGCCACAACAGGCCAAAAAAACGAAAATCACAGAAAAATCAGCACAATCCCAATCCATCAAGCCCCTCCATGATGTTTAAATTCAAAACACCCCACCTCAGTGCACCCACCACTGAGTACCCCTGGGCAAAAGGCCCCAAAACAGCCCAAAAATCGAAAATTCCAAAATTGTAGTTGCAGCAACTGTAATGCCTAAAACAAACTTACTTGTGAAATTTCTAATCCAAAAGTGATCCAAAGAAAGTCAAAAAGGCCTCAAATCCAAATATCCAGCAGCATCCACAAAAAGTAATCCTTCCAGCTCCAGATCCAAATGAAAAGTGACCAGGAGATGGACAAAGCACTGGGAGGAGCCTGCTGGACAGGAACAGGAAGTTGAAGACTGTGGGGCACTTCCTTCCTCCCACCCCCCCTTCCCAAAATGGACTCCTCGCAAAAAAAGTGCAGGCAAATGTCAACCTGAGGAGTTATTCAGATAAAAATCATCATTTCCAGAAGGTTTATGCTGCTTGCTGGTGGATTTCTTGTGCAGAATTGCAAATTTTATATTTTCGCGAGTGCGAGATTGTTGCTGCTCGCCGCATCTCCAAGCTCGCAATTATGAAGTACCGCGATACGTGATCACGGCGTACTCGCGTTGACAAACTCTCGCTGTAAAAGTTGGCAAGCCGCGATTACGTAATCGCGCTTGCCAAATTCCCGCGGGATCCCGCAGCAAGATCCAAAATGGCGCAGCACTCGCAAAATATCAAGAAAAATAACTCGGCAAACGATGAATGACGGGAAGTAAACGCCGCGCGCCGCAAAATTGTATCACCAAGAAAAAAAAAAATCCGCTGCGTGCGAATTTGCGGATTTTGCGGGAAATTCGCAAATCTCGCAGATTGCAAATTTACAGAAAATCCGCAAAATCCGCGAGCGTAACGGATTTTCCGCCCATGCTTAGTGAAGAGGCCTGGGTTCCTTTTCTGCTATAAAACAATTGTCCCATCTCCTGCTGAGTATTTGAGAATCCAGACCCCAAATAATCAAATGAAGAAGGTGTCACTGGCAGGGAGGCACCCAGAACTAGTTTGAACAGGGGTCAGTGCCCCCATGCACAAAGACTTCAAAGCCATTGAGCGGTATAACTATGAGAGCTGAAGCCTCTGAACTTTGGAGAATGGCTTGATCAAGATTAAACAAGACTGGCGCTGCTTCGTGGTCAAGAGGAACCTTTGCCAAGGAAGAAACATCTGAAGAGACTGAAGGAAAGGACTGACTCTTGCTCTGTGTTCTGGGGCTGGCCTTTAGTTTGCTGTTTTAACCAAGGAAAGGCTAAAGGGACTTTGCAGTGTGCTGTGTCCCCCTGCTTGAAAGGACTTTGCTGTGTCCTGAAGTAACTTATCCCAAGGGCCCGAGGTGAGCTGGCTCCCAATTGCGGAAACACAGGAACACAAACGTTTCCAGGAGAGTCTCAGCGACACTTTGTGCGTGTGCTTGTTGCAGCCTGAGACCCTCGTAAGGTGTGCCCTGTGATCCAGCGCATCTGGAGTCCAAACAAGGATCAGAGATGCTGTGTTTGTGTGCTTTTTGCAGCCTGAACCCTTTATGAGGATAGTCCAGTCATCGTGTACATCGGAATCCAAGTGACTCTCATCAACGCTGTGTGCATGTGCTTTGTGCAGCGTGAGACCTTTGTAAGGATTGCCTTTGTTATCGTGCACACCCGGAATCCAAGTGAGTGTCATCGACGCTGTGTGTGTGTGCTTTGTGCAGACATTCATGAGAATTGCCGAGTTAACGTTCTCCCAGAGTTAAAGTGAGTTTCAGCAACGCTGTGCTCGTGTTCTTCGTGCAGCTTGAGACCTTCGTGTCGAGTGCCCAGTGATCTTGCACCCGAAGTTCAAGGGTTTCTCAGCCACGCTGTGGGCGTGTGCCTGTGGCAGCCTGAGAGCTTCATAGCAGTAGCGGCCCGGACCAGCAGCCCCGGAGGAGCTGAGCTGCCGTCCCGAGCCCGCCGTTGCCAATTCACAAAGATTGGATCGGAGGCCCAAGTCGCTGGACGTGGAGAGGAGAGTGAGTTTGCGCCCCCCAGGTAACATGTGTCGACTCCTGGGGCGGAGTGTGGGCTCGGAGTGAGCCGCTTTTGGCCTCTCTCTCATTGCGGCAGCACAAGCCTCTGCTTCGGCTCGTATCTCAGCCCGTATTGCCAAGGGAGTGGCAGTACTGGGGCCGCAGTGCGGAGCTGCACTTTTTGATACACCAAACCTGTGTTGGGGCAACTGTTGACAGAGGCTGAGTGCGAGTCAGAAGGAGTGCGGAGAGACCGCCTTAGGCACTGTGATCGGTGCCGGAGTGTATTACACATTATCTTATGTCTGCATAAAAGAGTACCTGATTGTCATATTACACATTGCATCATTTCTGCATAACGGAGTACTTGATTAGTGTATTACGCATTGCATTATTCCTGCATAACAAAGTACCATATTATTGTATGGCGCATGGCATTATTTTTGCATAACAAACTACCTGATTGTAGTAAGACGCATTGCATTGTTTCTGCATTATGAACTACTTGATTGGTGTATTACACATTGCCTTACTTCAGGATAACGATGTACCTGGTGGTTGTATTACGAATTGCATTATTTTTACATTGCAAGGTGCCTGATTGTTGCGTTACGCATTGCATTATTTTTGCATTGCAAAAGTACCTGATTCTAGCATTACGAACTGCATAACATGGTATTGATTACAGTGGAATGTTTAGAAGTGCTCATTAATGTCGCCAGAATTTACAAGGGCCGGCTGGCCTAACAACCGGCCAGGAGGAATAGTACACATACTCATATGTTAGATTTATATTGTGTGGTCTTATCGTATATCTTTTTATATAAAATGTATACTCGTTTTTATAAAACTTGTGCGGGGTCTATTTTTGGGGCCATCATTAGGTTGCTGTGAACGTGGTTGCAAATACTTTACATATTTACCTTGAAGATAAACGTGGCTGCTTGTGCCAAGCTACTGAGGGGGTGAGTGGGGGCAATCTCAGAAGGTGACCTTTCTTTCCCTGACGTGGAAACAAGGGTCCCTATTTGGCCTAGGGTACCTACCTCAACCAACCAGGGATCCCGGGTCTAACAGTGGCATATAAAACAAGGCAGTAATTGAAAGAACTCCTACTATGCGAGCCCTAATCTAAGTGTACCTAGAGTGTGTGTAGGTGTAGAGGCAAGAATCCCCCAATGGACGATTCAACCCCATTTTATGTTGGGAGAAAATGAAGGACCCCATCTTGGTCGAACTGGACACCCCTCACACAGGTGTCAGACTTCTGCATGGTGATTTCTCAGCATGCATGGACCTCTGGTGTCAGCTGGAGTACCTCCTCTGCTAATCAATCAGTAGGCTCATCGTTTATAATAGAAAGCAGCCTTGCGATATAGGGATAGATTAGGGATGTTATGGATATGTGATAGCCCTGTCGCCCCATGGATGAAAATAGAGATGACATTTGTACATAGTGTGAAAAGAGGCCTTGTACATGATTTTCAGGGCATTGTGATAATGTAGGGCAGAGCTATGTGTAAAAAAGTACAGCTTCAGGGAAACTAATCCAACATTGTCGCACACTTAAATATGTGCATAAGGTTACTGCTGAAAAATAGGAACATGTAAGAAAAAAGCTGCTTCGCTACATGGGCCTAACTTGGAAATATAACATCTCAAAAGGACCTGTTTCTTCCTCACTTGAAGAAACCAAAGGGTCAGGCTGCCACTGTTCACATCAGAGGCCAAGAAATTGCGATGCTGAGTCCCACTGGGATCGTCCCTCAGCACTACTATCATGTGCCCGAATTGGGCCTGGTAGGAATTAGTATTATTCTTGCACATAAACAAATCCTTTTTCCTAAAGTTGTCCTCTCTTTGCTACAGTAACGTTTGACACACATTTTGAGTTCCTGATGCTTGTCCTGGTTTCACAGAAACACCGACCTTACTGACACTTCATGAGAATACTACTGCAATGCCTTGGTATTGGTGCCAGGCCTATCACGTGCGTAATACAAATGTGTTTATTATTATATCCATATCGTGAGACTGCTATCTGTACAACACAAAAAATGGTTGCCCCATCACAATCTCGACCAAAGGCAAGGATGCCATTTTCCATATATAGCCTTTTGTTTCCTAACCAAATTAGAGGAGACACTTCTACTGATCACCAGGGGTACCTACATGCTGAAGCTTTTGCCTAGGAGCTGACTGATATCTCCATGAGGAGTGTCCAGTTCATGACCAAGACTGGGTTGTACAGTCTTACCCACCAAGTAATGGGGTTAGATCATCCAAGCGAGGGTTTTCCTGGCAAAACCATACATTCACACCCTAGACACATACGTTATGGTTAGCATTATAGGGGTATGTTTGATTGTTATAATCTATTATATGTATGCATATGTAAACTGTCTCAACAAGATGATGGAACTCTTTGCTTTATTCTCTGTGTTGACACTCATTTTCCTTTTATCTGCTTCTGTCTATTATTTGTTGAAGCCATATATTCTATACAAGAATCAGTTTGGTTCAATAAATATTGAAAGCACCCATCTGTGTATTCTTTGCATATTTCTTTTGAGTGAAAGAAAGCCCAAGTGCGAAAGTTTGAAGTCTGTCACCACGGATCCTGAGGGAACAGAATTGTCATGTTCAGTGGTTGCCAAAACTGTTCATTCTCTATTCAGATTTGGGATGGTTAACGGTGGCACTGCCAGCTAGCTGGTCCTAGGGACAACATATCTACGGGGGTACATGGCATCATCTTGAAGTTTATGTCGTCCGCAACAGCACATTTTCTACTGATTGGTGTAAACTACATGACATG
The DNA here is from genome assembly GCF_964263255.1 of Lissotriton vulgaris. Lineage (NCBI taxonomy): Eukaryota > Metazoa > Chordata > Amphibia > Caudata > Salamandridae > Lissotriton > Lissotriton vulgaris. The sequence continues at coordinate 25,747 of NW_028255086.1, read as the reverse complement.
GCGCTGCCAACGTTGGTTGGTTTCTTATTTTGTATTGATCAACTGAGTAGCTCAATGGTGCTTCCTCAGAGATCCCTATACACCTTTAAAATGATGGTAGGGAACATCCTCCTCAGCTGAGTAGGTGCATCCTATGTATTGGCTGTTCGTAAATTCAAGCTTGAAAGGATATTGTTCCCCTTTGTCAGCCAAGTTCTGAAATTCGTTCTTTATAAAACATGGCCCTGAATAGTTCTGAGAACTGTAGACATGCAGTCACTCAAAAATTTCTTCAACATGGCCTCACACTAGATGGTGGGGATGTTACCTTTGTGGTCGAAGCGCAGGAAGCATTTAGAACCGAGGTATTTTACTCATGGGTTAAAATCCATGCTGTGGACGATGAAATATGGCAATTTCATAAATATAAAGTAGGTGAAATACCGGACACATACACTCCTTACAAGGAGGTAGAAATTCCCCTAACTTACCAAGAACATACCAATTGTTTTAAAAGGTGCTTTTCCCCTCAGTATACAAACATGAGACTGGGCCAGCTCAGCAATGAGGGGGGTGACATGGCCAGTTCTAGCCAGATACACACTGCATCCCAATGTTGATTGTCTGACTGCCGGCCAGATACAGGGATTATATAATAATCTGGTAACAACATACAGAAGCCTTAAACCATGTTTAATGCGAACATTAACACTTGCCCCTGTGCTGACTGTTTAAGCTGTAACACCACAATTAGCTGCACCAGCATTAGCTCTCGAACACTGATTGTAGGAATGGGAAAAATACACACCAAATGGGAAGAAATTCGGTTTTGGAGCGCACATAAACAAATCAGATTGAAGCAGTATTTCCACATACGGGCCGGTAGGAAATACATAGGATATTAACAATTTGCTTGCCAGTGGGGATGGCTTCCCCGGGGGAAAATGTTGCCACTTGGGGTACAGTCTATGCTGCAGTATATACCCGAACATGTGGTACACCTTAACTGGTGGTGTTATCTGAAGCGTTAAAACAGGTACCAAATGAGCATGTGGCAGTACCGGCCCTGGATTTAGGGATGAAACGGATGGGCAACATTACTGCAGTATCTACAATAATGTTGAGCAACATAAAAGGAGAATACGCCAATGACTGAGGGATTTGCCACTTGCACAACAGGAGTGCAAATTGCCTAGAATTATCGAAGAGACCTATGCTATGCTGGGTAGAGATAATTTGGGAGCCAGACCAGGGAAACCACAGGTAAAGAATAATTCTGAAAAGGATAACTCGAAGCAAGTACCCGACCCAATGAGTAAGTAGGATAACAAGAAAATTAAAGACAAAACAAAATCACAGGGTGGGTCTTCTACATCGGAATCTACAGAGAACTGTTCCAACTTACTTAACTGTGAGAATATTAAACCAGCTGACAGGTATCCGGATACTGATACACGTTCCTCTCGTTCCTTTTAGGGCACATCTGACAGGTGTTCGGAGAGAGTGCGGTCAGAACGAAGAACGAAGATCAGAAGAGCATGTGATACAAAGAGGGGACTCACAATGCTCATCTGAATACTCAATTAAGCAAGAAGATAAGCCCAAAATATCAAAACCTCACTTTAAAAACAAGAAGGCAGCCGGACTAAAAGTCAGGCATGCCCTGGATTTTGAGGACTCCACTTCTGAACAGGGAATGGGCATTGACAATGCTGGACAGCGTGGCTAAAGTCACAATAGCTCAGCTGACCTGATGGACTGTCTGGTGGGAGTAGCGCTGAGTGAGTATATCACAGTGGAAACACCTGATACCAGGGTAATTGTACTGCATCGGCTATATGAAGTCCACCTACGGTTTGAAGGGGACATACCCAGATTTGTACCCAGATTTATAAACATCCTCTTTTGGAGGAACTCACTCAAGGTTATGACATTTTTTGGGGTGAAAAAGATTGACAACCTGACTTTGTAATGGATTGCCCAAACGGAGAAACAGTAATGTTGCCGGCTTTCTCCGACCTTGTTCCAGAGTCAATTAAATATTCATACACCAGGGAGTGGGCTTCAGAGCTAGCCCTTGCATTATACCGTAACCAAGTTGGTAGGAAAGACGGTCCGCCTTATCATAACATACCCTTAAAGACAACCCAACAATCTCAAAGACAGTACCCTACAAAAAATTAAGCTAAACAACAAATTATGGAGATCCTAAGACAACTTGAATATCGAGGTGTGATTGAAAAATGGACCTCTTCAACTATTAATCCTCTGTTTTCCGGAATGAAACCAGTTCAATTGTATCATCTAGCACACGGGTACTCATAGTACGGCCCGCGGGCCAGCAGCGGCCCGGCAAGCCTTCCGTGGCGGCCCGCGGACCATGAGACAGAGTACCCGTGTTTACTAAGACTGTCTGCAAACACTCTGCTGCTCTGTGGGGGCCAGGCAATTTATTCCGGCGAAGCCAGAGTGGAGCTGCAGGGGCGCTGAGAGGGTGTGAAATACAGCAATGCCCCATTCACAAGCAAATGGTCTTTTTGAAGACCTGTGAAATGCTCGGGTGGGGCTGTGTGTCTGTGCGTGCTGGGAAAGCAGGCTGTGGAAGCTGTCTCAGCCCGGGTGACACAGGCAGGGTGGGGTGACAGAGGGAGGTAGAGGGACAGAGACAGAGGGAGGGAAATGGAGACAGAGAAATGGAGACAGAAAAAGGGAGACAGGCAGACAGAGGGAGGAGGGTGATAGAGGGATGGGGGTGACAGAGGGATGAGGGCGATGGAGTGCGGGAGGCACAGTGAGGGAAGAGGAGTGAGGGAAGAGGAATGAGGGAGGGAGTGAGGGAAGGAGAGTGAGGGAGTGAGGGAAGGGAAGTGAGGGAGTAAGGGAATGGGAGTGAGGGAAGGAGAGTGAGGGAAGGGAAGTGAGGGAGTAAGGGAAGGGGAGTGAGGGAAGGGAGTGAGGGAAGGGAGAGTGAGGGAGGGAGTGAGGGAGGGAGTGAGGGAAGGGGGGAATGAGGGAAGGGGAATGAGGGAGGGAGTGAGGAAAGGGGAGTGAGGGAGTGAGGGAAGGGGAGTGAGGGAAGGGAGTGAGGGAAGGGAGTTAGGGAAGGGAGTGAGGGACGGAGAGAGGGAAGGGGAGGGAGTGAGGGTGAGGGAAGGGGAGTGAGGGAGGGAGAGGGGAATAGGGGGAAGGGGAGTGAGGGGAAGGAAAGGGGAGTGAGGGAGGGAAGGAGAGGAATGGAGAGGGAAGGGAGAGGGAGGAAGAGGGAGGAGAGGGAAGGAGAAGGAAGGGGAGGGAGAGGGAAGGAGATGAAGGGAGAGGGAAGGAGAGAGGGAGAGGGAGTGAGACAGTCAGAATGAGGGTGAGATAGGGAAAGAGAGGGAGTGAGAGGGAGTGAGACAGTTAGAGTGAGTGAGAGAGAGGGAGACCGGGGAGAGAGAGAGGGAGATAGAGGGATGGAGGGAGGGAGGTAGAGAGAGATAGATAGAGGGAGGGAGTCAGAGAGAGGGAGAGAGAGAGAGAGAGAGAGAGAGAGAGAGAGAGAGAGAGAGAGAGAGAGAGAGAGAGAGGTGTGTATGCCAGGTCTGGTAGCTCAGTGGACGAAGGCGTCTGCTGCAGGGACCCGTGTTCAACCTCATGGTCACCGTTTTTTTTGTTGCTCTAGCCCCGCCCCCCACTGACCCCGCCCCCACCAGTGCGAGCCTCGGACACAAACCACACTGTAAATTTGGCCCCCGAGAGAAAGTTTGTGAGTACCCATGATCTAGCATTATATTCTAGACACTAGCTACTCGCACATTTGCAGGACAAAATGGACACAGTGCCCCACTGGTGAATAATATTGCGCAGAAATAATACAAATCAACATTAGAATTCCCGAATGGATTCTTCTGCCAAAATATAGCACCTGGAAGCAGATATTCAACCCTCTTCAAGTGCTACGCTCTCAGAACAATTGTGTTGCTTACCCCAGGGGTATAGGAATAGATGGGGCTATTTTCAGCCAGAATAACAGAATTACTTGAGTATTTTGATGATCAGGCATTGTCGGTTATATGTCTTAACAACTACTGCCTAAATTACGACTTCCTGAACCACAAAAGCTTTACAACGAGCTATGATAAACCACTACTTGTTTTTACAACGACTTCCTAAACCACGAAAAGAATCACTGGCCAATAGATGGCAGTATTGTAATAACAATACTTCCACTAAATATTTTTAAATTCCTTATTACCCATTTCTTTGATTATTTATTCTACGTATATTTTAATTTACAGTCATATTTTTTTAAACCTGACAAACTCCAAATTCTATATTTAAAAAAAATGATATTATGCTAAAAAAGTCAAATGTATTTAAAAACGAAACATCAACAATATCGATTTAATTATATCGATTACCATGCTGACAGGATGATGGCTTGCTGCTTCCCCATGTTCCTCAGACCCCGTGAAAAGTGCAGGTCTTTTTAACGAAATAACGAAGGAAAGACGTGCATCTTTTAAGGTGAATTAGCTTTATTTCAGTTGTAAGCTAACACCACTGGAGTGCGTCCTGTCTCCTTGAAGTACGAGACAGGATGCACTCCAGTGGCATTTGCGTACAACTGAAATCTCCAGTCAACTGTCAAGTTGGGGGTGGGGGTGAGAGAGCGCAAATTTGAATAGAAATTATGTATAGGCCGTATTTACAAGCACATCGTATAATGTAGGAATGAAACGTATATCGTAATGTGAAGTGACACTTATAGCATATAGATAACCGATGTAATCAACGTAAATATAGGAAACGTAACTATATTCACTTTAGAACATGTATTAGATTTAGAAGGCCCGTGTATGTAGTAGGCTGATATAGAGATGATGTAGAAATGCTTACGAAATGTAGAACGTGCAAAGTAGAATTCATGTACGTGTGAAACTTTAAACGGAGAAGTGGCGAGAAATGTAACGTGGAGAAGTGCGCAGAAGGTATACATACGATGATGTAACGAATAAGCATATAAAGTTATACTCTACGTAGTTATATTCTATGTAAAATGTATTCAAGTATAATCAAGACTTTTGCTAAATACGAATATATAAATGTATGTTAAAGGTTATACTGTGTAGACGGCTTTTGTGAAAATGCTAGAAAGGTTTAGGTCATTTGTGATTCTAACCTGACTGACCAAGGGTTAGCAGGAGCACAGTCCAATGTATATAATTTAGCGGACTTACAGGAGTCGTAAATAGTTTGATGTGGACGTAAGAGCCAAGAAGTCTAGCATTTGTTAGATTTAAGGTGACAACGCTGGACAAGGTTTATGGCCTGAACGTGATGAGAAGCGCTAAGAATTTGAGACTTGTTTTTGAATGACCATTCACAGGACCTAGAAGGTCAAAGAATAGCAGTTGTAAGTTAAAGTCTTGTTTAAGTTCATATGACTTGTGATTTGAAAGTGTCAGTTGAAGTCACCAATAAGAAGATGAAGATGACATCTAAAGAAGAAAGGTCAACTTAACGGACGGCGAAAGAGATGAAGCAATGGACGAAGCTGGAAGCTGACATCATCGGGGAAAGTCCGTGGTGGGCGTCAAGGGGCGTTCCACCCACACTATGATTGTGTATTTTAGGGACAGCACCCCGGGGATAAGTTAGCGAAGGCGAGGGCGAACAGCTCAGAGCAGAAGTCATCATAGAGAGCAAGAGCGTAGATGACTTGAGCAGATGCGCTGAGGGAGATCAGAGCGCAAGAGAGCAGTAGGCCGAGGACCCTTATAAGAGCGGATGGGTAGGCAGAGAGGGTACTGCTTCTTAAACTTAAGTTACCTTTAGAGGCTAAGAGAGTTTGATCTTCTTTGGAAGTCAAACTGCTGACACCTTTTTAGGTCAGGAACTAACGAAGTAGGGATGTCACATAGCATAGAGTAGGGACAGATTTAACGTGATATTTTTTTTTTCTCTTTCTGTAGACGACGCCAAGGAACCACTTCACATCGAAGCTTTAAATTGCTGAATGTGGAATTGATTTTGTATTCTTTTGTATACTTTGATCCCGAGAGGATTGTATTTGCATTTAACTTTGATTTTTATATAAAACTTTCAAACTTTATCAGTTGTAAGTGGTCCTTCCGAGTGGCGTCAGTTAATGGGGTTTGTCTAACCTATGCAGGGGTTGTCTTTTACTCAATGACAGATACTAGCGGTCCAAAATAGATGAATGAGATAAGTTATTAAATTGATCATAAATTGATATCAAAATCTCATTCCCCGCAGTTGGTAGCAGAGTAATGATGGTTATCTTCTTGAGGAAGACGACCTAGTCCAGGTTTAGTTTACCCCAAGGTCCCTAGTCATCGACGACCAGAAGAAGAATCCCTGCCGAAGACGGTGCTGACGGTGCGACGAGAGAAAAGCAGCAGAGTCGGTCGAGAGTGAGTATAAGGGTCATGCGTTGTAAGATTGCGGTGTTTTATGTTGTTCCTGTGTTGTAATGTCAAGCGGAGTTGAATGCCTGTAGTGTGATTGAGGGAAGGTTGTGAGCGCGCGCAACCGGATGAAATCTTAAGCTCCAGGGAAGGACTTAAGTGGTTCGGGTGTATCGAACACCCAGAGTAATTTGTCTACCATTGAAAGGGAGTCATGAGGTACCATTGATTTTCCCGACAGACCGATGATAGGGGGAGCGTATGAGTGAGTGAATGAGTAACGGACGCTGGTCGTACGTTTACTGTGTGTAAGTAACCTATCAGTTGAGGCGATCGTCTGACCGTAAGAGGGAAGACGTTTCGTCAGTTGAGGTGACAATTACAGTTAGACTGTGGCCGTACAGTCAGAGAAAAGTGATCGCTTGGACGGAAGTAGTCATTTTTCAGTGTATGAATGAAAACGCATACGAAATCGTGAGACAAATTGAGAAAGAAGGAGAATTGCTGCAAGAGGAAACGAGTGACGTCAGCATAGAACCGCGCTGAGATTGGTTAGGTTATCAGACGTCAGCGGAGAGTCGCACTGAGATAGGCCGATTAGCGAGAGCCGCGTAGGGATTGGTTGGTTGGTTGCCATCGGGACGTAAACAAGGAAGAGTAAAGGGAAAAGTTGTAGATTATCGAAAATGAAGTGTTTTAAGAGCTTAAGAGCACTCTTTAGGAGAAATAGAAGAAACTTATATGCCGGAGAGGAAGCTCCACCAGAAGGCACACCAGCTTATTATATGGCAGTGAATGTAGGCTTGCACTCGATACTATGGATCTCCGAGTGGAATAAGCTAACTGAAGGAAGTAAGGAACTGACGTTTCCGAGATTTGGAACGTTTAAGCTAGATGTGTTGAACCAACTGAAAGCGGTAATGCTTGCAACAAGACCTCTACCGAGGCCAACACAGTTCGAAGCGCTTAGTGTATGGTTTAGAACAGCACACGAAAAGAGCGTAAAGAGGCGCCAAGAAAGAGTGAGAAGATCGGTAAAAGCAGTGCAGGATGCTAAATGGGATGAGGAAGCTAAGAAATGGAGGGTGCAAAAGATAGAAGCAGACAAACTGTTCACCATGATAGAAGCCACGGGAGAAAAGAAACCTCTAGAGGAAGATGAGGAAAGCGAGTCAGAAGAGGAACTGATAGAGAGGCTATTGACAGATAGACCACCTCCGTACAGCGGAGGGGCCGCAAGTCCTATATTACCACAAGAGGACGGAGCTAGATGGGGGGAATATAAATCGATCCCAGTAACGGATTGGGATGCCAAGAAAGAGGAGGAAGTACCTCAATCTAGTTCCGAACAGAGAGTAGTGGGAAGATTTGTGGTCCAGAAAATGCCAGAAACACAACATGCAAGGTCTTACCAAATGCCAGATGCCCTACAAGTACCGGTTACCATAGGCCCTATTGTGTCAATCTACAACCCAGAAGGGGTCCAGCAGGAGGAACAGGCACGATGGGACAGGGACAGGGCAGAGATGGAGAAAAGGGATCAGAGGCAGATATTAGCACCGATGAGTCGGAGTACTCCATTAGATGCAGCAACAGGTCCCTGGGTAGAACAAGGGCGTCAAAGAGGGCCAATGGACTTAAGGGGACCAAAACCGAAAACCCATAAGGAATTAAGGGAATACCTGAAAGAATGGGATACTGCCGAAGAAAATCGGAGTAAAGGTTTAGAAACAGGAGCAGAGTGGAGAGACCAGGATAACAGGATCCTCTCTCATTGTGGAGCTGGCGAAAGCAGCCCGGAGTGGGAGAGAGGGAGTCAGGAAAGCAGAGGAAATAATTGTCCTACTATCAACGGCAATAGGCAAATGTGCGAAGACAGGAGTACAGGGTGTGGCGAAGTGCCTCGCATCACCTTTAGTGAAGGAGAACGAAGGACGCAGGAGTACCGTAACACTTTCAGATGCACTCACCATACCCCGGGTGAAACAGTGCAACATTGGAATCCCGGGAACATGGAGAGTCGTGAAGGGTCTCGCCATGCATCCGGTGAGCGCGAGCGAAGTCATGAGAATATAGGGAGTCGCGAAACGTCTCGCCATACTTCTGGTGATCAGGATCGAGATCGCGGGAGCATGGGGAGCCATGAAGGACCTTATCGTTTATTGAGCGACACCAGACAGCAAGCGAGTTACAGTGGTGTAGAACAGAACGGTGGATCCTATCTCGTATCTGGAGAAACCGAGCCGAAACGACGAAGTGTAGGGATGGGGGATGGAGTAATGTTCCACCACCCCCCACGGGAAGATGGAAAGGCTTGGGATCTAGAGAGGTGGGAACAAAGGAATGGAAAGAGAACTCCTCATAACTCACCTGTGTTCAGGCGTAGGGCGCATAGTGGAGGTAAGAGAGGTATGAGCGAACCACCTAGGACGGACATACTGAGAGCCGAAATAAAAGCCAGACGGATCGATGTAATGAGTTTGAAGTCAGACTTGGATGAAATAATTGACGGCACAGTGGCAATAGAAAGGTTAGAATTGTACGCACCAGATGAAATATTGTTCTTAGCCAAGGATGTTACTCGGAAAGCGAGGTCAGCTCATGAAAATTTATCTAATTTGGCAAATAGATATATGATAGACCTGTCAAGGACCAAGGCCTTACAGCCCAATCATAGGCTAAATTGCACAGACCTAGATTTGGATGAACGTAGAACAATTGGACTAAGAGTACACATACGGGAACTAGTCATGTGTATCAGAATATGGAGAGATCTGGATAGATGGGAGGAAAAATGGTCTAAGAGGGGATCGGTCAGAAGAAGTACAATTGCGAAGTCCCAAGATACAGACCTAATGCGAATGGAAGCTTTCCCTTTGCGAGAAATCGCGAACGGAAATTACGTTCATGTACCCTGGAGTAGGGGGGATTTGGCGGCATTTACCAATTCCTTCCCAAAGCTTAGAGAAAATCCCGTTGAGTGGTACAAACAGGTAGAGAGGTTCGTGAAGATCTCTAAGGTGCTGTGGATCGATTTGAACACATTGTTCGATATCGTAGTACCCGGAGATTTGTGGATGGCATGCAAGCTTAGCGTTGAATGGCCTACTTGCGAGCCTCCGAGAGATATTCGGACAAATGGTCCATCAGACAGAGTCATGGAGAAATACGAAAGAGTAATAACATGGCTAAAGGAGAAAGTGCCAGTACAAGATATAGATTGGGTTAAGATAGATCGAACTACTCAGGAGCCGAAGGAAACAGTCCATGAGTTTTATGAGCGATTGCTGAAAGCATTCAAGCAGTACAGTGGGTTAGATGTAATGGATCCTAAGGACATAGGACAGTTTGTGTCGAAGTTTGTTCTAGGATTAAGACCAGACATAAGCCTGATGATACAACAGCATCTGATTTGTTGGCAGAACAAACCTTTAGATGAAATTCTTAGGTATGCAAGGTACTGTAGCGATGAGATAGATTCAAAGGCAAAGAAACTCAAGGAAAAGTTAATGCTGGTACAAATGCAAGCAGCTGGAAAGGGTGGACAGCGGCAACAGGGAACAGGAGCGCAAGCAAAGAAACAGAATAATCAGAGCAGAGATGAGGAAGAAAGACCGAGACCGAGAATGGATATCGCAACACTGAAAAAGACAACGAGGTGTCATCAGTGTAACGAAGTGGGACATTGGAGACGCGAGTGTCCTTACAATGTTGAGACAGGGGAATTAGAACAAGAGGAGGAAGAGGTACAGAATAACGTGGTTAAGGGAGCCGCAGCCCCGAAGGGAAAGTTTATCAAAGGGGGGACTCAGACTCCTCGAGCCCCGTTTCCTCAACCGCCTCGCATCACAAACGGAGGGAAAACCTATAGACAAATGCCATTGTTTGTAGGAGGAGAGGAATGCTATTACGTTGATCCTCTTACAGGGCAACGAGTAAACAGGGAGGAAGACTGTACTCTAGGAGCAGCCCTGGAAGTAGATCAGAGAGGACCATACGTAGAGGCTGAAGTAGCTGGATGTCCTACAACCTTTTTGGTAGATACGGGTGCCACTCGATCTACGTTGAGATCAGCGGTAGTCCCAGGTTTGCCAATATCGGGAGAGACGATTCAGGTGGTAGGAGTCGCAAACAAGAGGATGACGAATCCTCTGACCGAACCAGTGTCAGTAAAGATAGGGAATTACAGTGACGAACATCAGTTTGTGATCTGTGATTCTAGCCCTGTGTGTTTGCTAGGAAGAGATCTATTGTGCAAACTGAATTGCACAATACATTGTACACCTGAAGGAGTAGAAGTACAGACAAATGATGAGGATGCCGATTTTAAAATTGTAAACTCGCAAGAGTGCGTGGAACTATATCCTACCTTAACAGTGGAGGAACTTCCACAGGATTTGAGAGAGAAAGTGTCAGCTGAGGTGTGGGATTTTACTGGAGAAGAAATAGGACTGATTAAAGGAGTAGATCCAGTAAGAATCTTGGTAAGACCCAATGCGGAATATCCAAGAACCCCACAATACAAGTTGACTCCAGAGACGATTGCAGGAATAAAGCCTGTGATTGAATCCATGATTAAACAGGGAATACTGAAGGAGATCGTGGGAAGTCCATGTAACTCCCCGATTATGGGTTTGCAGAAGCCTAGTGGAAAATACAGAATAGTGCAGGATCTTCGGAAGATTAATAACATTGTTGTCTCATGTTGTCCAGTGGTACCGAATCCATCAGTGATATTATTTCAGATACCGTTCCAAGCTGAATGGTTTACCGTGATAGATTTGTGCCAGGCTTTCTTTTCGATACCTTTAGATGAAGAGAGCCAGTATCTTTTCGCTTTTAAGCTGGAAGATCGCGTCTTAACATGGTGTCGTATCCCTCAGGGGTATACAGAAAGCCCATCGATCTTTAACCAGTTATTAAAACGAAATCTTGAAAGTCTAGTACTGCCCAAGAATTCGGTTCTAGTCCAGTACATAGACGACCTCCTAGTTGCGTCAGAAACTGAGGAAGCTTGCAGAGAAGACACCATAACCTTGTTAAATCACTTGGCCGAGAACGGACACAAGGTGTCTCCAAGTAAATTGCAATATTGTATGACTGAGGTGCAATACTTGGGCCATAGGATTGAAAAGGGAAAGCGGAAGGTGTCTCCAGACAGAATAGAGGCGATCATGAAAATGAACGCGCCTACAACACAAAGAGAAGTCAGGATGTTTCTAGGCATGGTCGGTTACTGTCGACAGTGGATAGCCAACTTCTCACTGAAGGCAAAACCGTTATTACAACTGACGCACAAAGGAGTAAGTGATCCGGTACCATGGGACAAAGATTGTTTGATGGCGTTTTTGCAGCTGAGGGAGGACTTATGTCGTGCCCCGGCTTTAGGACTGCCTGATTACACGAAACCATTTTTGCTTTACTGCTGCGAAAGAGAGGGATGCGCTTTAGCAGTTTTAGCTCAGATCCACGGAGATGCGCGTAGACCAGTGGCGTATTTCTCGGCTACATTAGATCCAGTAGCCGCAGCGTTGCCCGGATGTCTCAAATCCGTAGCTGCAACGGGTGTCAGCATTGAACGATCTGAGAGCGTAGTCATGGGTCATCAGTTAGAGGTGTATGTACCACATTCTGTAGAATTGTTAATGACCAGGACTAAGACTCAGCATCTGACAAATAGCAGGCTCACACGCTACGAGCAAGTCATACTGGCTGCCGAGAATGTGACCCTAAAAAGATGCTCCGTCTTGAATCCTGCAACTTTGATGCCACTTCCGAATGAGGTGGATGATGAAAATTGTACAGATCATGACTGCCTTGATGTGACTGAACTATGCACCAAACCGAGACCCGATATTGTAGATGAGCCATTGACTGACCCCGATGAAATTTTCTTTGTTGATGGTTCATGTGTAAGAGACAATGCCGGTCAGCTGAGAGCAGCTTATGCAGTTTGCACAATTACGAGAGTAATAGAAGCCGCTTGCCTGGAAGGAGTACACTCCGCTCAGGTAGCTGAAATTGTTGCTTTGACTCGTGCTTGCTTAGCGGGCGACAAACTTCGAGTCACAATATACACCGATAGCCAGTATGGTTTCGGGGTAGTTCACGATTACGGGCAGTTATGGTCTCAAAGAGGTTACATGACCTCCTCGGGTTCTCCCATTAGGAATGGAGAATTCGTGAGACTTTTGTTAGAAGCATTACAAGGTCCAACAGCTATAGCAGTGGTCAAATGCGCTGCGCATACAAAGAACATTGACTTTGTGTCACTAGGAAACCGCTATGCGGATGAGGTAGCGCGTTACTGCGCAGAACAGGGATATTCTCACACTGATGTAAAAGTGGGGGGAATCCAGGAAAGAACTGAATTGACAATGTTGTTAGATACGGTAGATACGTGGGATGAATTAAGAAGTGTTCAGGAAAATGCACCAGAGGATGAGAAAAAGAGTTGGGAAACAGCTGGTTGTTCTAGAAGTGAGATGAATTTCTGGATATCTGCAGATGGGAGAGCAGTTTTACCAAATGAACTTGTTAGTCCAATGGCAAGGAAATTGCATGGATCAGCACACATAGGAAGAGATGCTATGGTGAGAGTATTCAGACAAACGTGGTTTAATCCCAAATTTAGAGTAGCGGCAGAAGCTGTGTGTCAGCGATGTACGATCTGTCAGCAACTAAATGTGGGCAAGAGAACACCAGTTACATTGAGTCACATTGGGAGGTCTGGGGGGCCTTTCAATAGGATGCAGCTTGATTTTATAGAAATGCCTAAATGCAACAGACTCAGATACGTTTTAGTGATTGTTTGCATATTTTCTAGATGGGTTGAGGCTTACCCTACACGTAGGTGCGATACACTTACAGTAGCAAAATTGTTACTTAGAGAGTTAATACCGAGGTTTGGGGTGCCATCCTCTTTGGAATCGGACAGAGGAACTCATTTTAACAGCGAAATAGTGAAGATGCTATGTTCAGCTTTGAGTATTGATCAGAAACTACACTGCAGCTATCGACCAGAAGCTTCAGGGATTGTGGAGCAAATCAACAGCACAATCAAGTCCAGACTTGCCAAAGTTTGTTCAGCAACATCCCTGAGTTGGCCAGACGCACTTCCAGTGGTTCTTATGAGCATACGTAGCACACCGGATAGGAAAACAGGTCTCTCTCCTCATGAAGTGCTAATGGGGAGAGCTATGAGATTGCCATCGGTTCCGACTGCAGCACTAGTGAACATCACAGACGATTTGATCTTGGACTACTGTAAGGGACTATCTGATGCCGTTAATTCTGTGTCCCTCCAGGTCCAGGCTGCAGAGGTTCCATCAGCACAAGATTTGTGCCATGACCTGAGTCCGGGAGACTGGGTCCTGGTGAAGAAGCATGTCAGGAAGAACTGCTTAGACGTGCGCTGGAGAGGACCGTTTCAAGTTATACTTGTGACAAATACTGCGGTAAAGTGTGGAGGTCTGCCAAACTGGATACATGCCTCACACACCCGAAGAGTGCCAACACCTCTAGAAGAAACAGCTCCTCTCTCGGATGAGAATCCAGCGGAAAGCGGAGAAGCCATAGAGGGGGAAAGCCAAGCTGTGGAGGTGAGCGAAGAGGCTGAGATTGAGACGGAACAGGTCGACGAAGGTCAAGACACCAGTGAGACCGAAGTCGCCTCAGGAGAAGAAAGTAATTGGGAGTCCGATACAGACATCGAACAAACTGAGAGTGACCAAGAGACTGGTCCAAGAACCAGGAGCAGAAGGACAAAGAGAGACGAAGCCAGTTGGCCGGAGAGAAAGAAAAGGCCAAGCTCAGAAGAAAAGCAAGAAAGAACTCTTGTTCCGATTGCAGAGGAATCAGACCAGGAGGAGGAAACTACAGACTCAGGAACTGAGAGTCCAAGGAGATCGAGAAGGGTACGTGTGCCCTGCAGAAGGTACGCCACCCCAGAGTGGACTTATCTAGCAGATGTCTTGGGGACAGAAATCTGGGAGAGTGAAGAAAGTGAAAGTAATCGATCACGATCCATTTGTGGCAGTGGAGATATGGATGTTGACGCCTGGACTCGAGACTGAGGGATTACTGACTTTCACACTTCCCATACCCCCATATTTGAGTCAAATTCAAGATCTAGTGCTAAATAGGTTACAATTTCCAACATTTGGTCAGCAAATGTCAGAAGAAGAAGAAAAAGTCATTCGTTTTGAATTATTGGAAATTGTCGTGAAAGCTGCAGGTGCGAGAATAATTGTTGATGCATAAAAGACTTTTGTGTATAAACTATAAAGAAGAAGATAACCTAGCACCGAGTGGAAAGAAGAACAAAATTAGGGATTACATTTAGAGGACGGAGAAGGGTTAGGGTTGTCCGTTGCTAAAAGAGAAAAGACATTGTTCGGAAAAAGAGACTTTGTTAATAAAAAAGCACTTTAAAGACTGAGAAAGCAAATAAAGCAAACAAAGACTGGAAAAGAAAAACTTTTCGCAAAAGAAGGAGCTACGCTGTTTTGATAACATGGAGAACGGCAACCCAAACCGAAAAGCTAGATGTATAGTAGGTACACTTATAGCAATAGTAATATTTCTCATAATTACAGTAGTGACAATATCATACATAATAGGACATGAAACAGATAAAGAAACAGCAAATGTACAGCCTATAACGACTTTGAGACCTGCTCTTATGGGGAAAAAGGAGGAGAGCAATGTTATACGTGAAAAGGCGTTATTGGCAGATGAAGCTCGTAGGTTACACATAGACGAGTCTCAGGGAAACTTTAGGTCAAACGCATATGCTAAATTATTGTACGAGTATATCGATGCCATGGAGGCCAAAGATTGCTACGTTTGTATGCAATTGCCGGCTTCTGTAGACGAAGGCATTAGATATCATCATCTCCCATTGACTTATGGGATAACATGTAGTTTACTGCTCAGTATATTTTATGGTAGGGAAGGATTTGAGTACTACTTTTCAAATTATGATTCGGTACTGCCTGAAGTTCCGAATTATAAGCAAATGAATAAGTGGGACTATTACAAAAAGGAGGATAGACTAGCTAAATTCTTTCTTCCTTGGGATACACTAGATACATCATATGCACGCAGAAATAATCTAACTTGCAAAGTATCAGAGGTAGAGAAGAAGTTCATAGGACAAGTAGATGATAGATACAGAAGACAGAAGATTCTAAAAATGTCAGGACAATGGAAAACGGATTGGACCGAAGAAGAGAAGGCACATAAAAAGAAAGGTAGCAATGGTCCAATAGCATTGGATCGAACGCAGAAAGGAAAGTTATGTTTAACTCGAAGCAAGACATATTATGAGAGTGTATTTGTAGGTGAAGTGAATTGCGAACATGCTTTTCGTTTAGAGTACTATACGAAAGATTTTATGAAAGGAATGCAAGCGATTCCGAATGTGTATTTTGTATGTGGAAGAAATGCCTATGTAAAACTACCTGACAATTGGTATGGTTCGTGTTACTTGGCAATTGTCTTCCCCAAAATATATCATGCAAAAGATGTAGCGATAATAGAAGGAAAGGCTTCGAGGAGAGCGAAAAGGGAAGTAGGAGATGCAGAAGTAGTAGGAGATGTATTTGGAGCGATGTTTCCTATGTTAGGTTTAATACTTAACGACGTTAAGATCAGGAGACTGGCTACAGTTGTGGCTAGATTATCTGCAAGTACTGCAAGATCATTAATGTTGGTAGAAGGTGAGATGCAGTCGATTAGAGCAATGGTTCTTCAGAACCGACTTGCTTTAGATGTACTGCTAGCAAAAGAAGGCGGAGTTTGTAAGGCTTTGAAGGTTCAGGAATGTTGTACTTATATTCCTGATAATTCAAAACCACTTGAGAAAGTCATACGGAAGATTACACAGATTCATCAAGAGATCGAAGATTTATCAAAAATAAATGTTTGGGAAAAGGTTGGTCATGGAGTAGGAAAGGTTGGGAGTTGGTTTGCCAACCTTGGGAAAAGCATAGTATGGTACATAATAAAGCCTATATTGATAGTATTAATTTGTATAATCACATTGTTAGGTTTAGTAAAATTATATAAATGGTATAGGTCGAACCAGTTACAACGAACAATGAGAGAGCAGGAAAGGAGATTAGCTGCTTTACAAGATCAACAGTATAAAAGTTTAAGAGCTCTCGAAACGATGAAAAGAGGGAATATTGTAACTAGTTCTGTTTAGAGATGTTATTCAAATTGCATTTAGTGATGACTCCTAGAAGTCATCAAAGGGGGGACTGAGAGAGCGCAAATTTGAATAGAAATTATGTATAGGCCGTATTTACAAGCACATCGTATAATGTAGGAATGAAACGTATATCGTAATGTGAAGTGACACTTATAGCATATAGATAACCGATGTAATCAACGTAAATATAGGAAACGTAACTATATTCACTTTAGAACATGTATTAGATTTAGAAGGCCCGTGTATGTAGTAGGCTGATATAGAGATGATGTAGAAATGCTTACGAAATGTAGAACGTGCAAAGTAGAATTCATGTACGTGTGAAACTTTAAACGGAGAAGTGGCGAGAAATGTAACGTGGAGAAGTGCGCAGAAGGTATACATACGATGATGTAACGAATAAGCATATAAAGTTATACTCTACGTAGTTATATTCTATGTAAAATGTATTCAAGTATAATCAAGACTTTTGCTAAATACGAATATATAAATGTGTGTTAAAGGTTATACTGTGTAGACGGCTTTTGTGAAAATGCTAGAAAGGTTTAGGTCATTTGTGATTCTAACCTGACTGACCAAGGGTTAGCAGGAGCACAGTCCAATGTATATAATTTAGCGGACTTACAGGAGTCGTAAATAGTTTGATGTGGACGTAAGAGCCAAGAAGTCTAGCATTTGTTAGATTTAAGGTGACAACGCTGGACAAGGTTTATGGCCTGAACGTGATGAGAAGCGCTAAGAATTTGAGACTTGTTTTTGAATGACCATTCACAGGACCTAGAAGGTCAAAGAATAGCAGTTGTAAGTTAAAGTCTTGTTTAAGTTCATATGACTTGTGATTTGAAAGTGTCAGTTGAAGTCACCAATAAGAAGATGAAGATGACATCTAAAGAAGAAAGGTCAACTTAACGGACGGCGAAAGAGATGAAGCAATGGACGAAGCTGGAAGCTGACATCATCGGGGAAAGTCCGTGGTGGGCGTCAAGGGGCGTTCCACCCACACTATGATTGTGTATTTTAGGGACAGCACCCCGGGGATAAGTTAGCGAAGGCGAGGGCGAACAGCTCAGAGCAGAAGTCATCATAGAGAGCAAGAGCGTAGATGACTTGAGCAGATGCGCTGAGGGAGATCAGAGCGCAAGAGAGCAGTAGGCCGAGGACCCTTATAAGAGCGGATGGGTAGGCAGAGAGGGTACTGCTTCTTAAACTTAAGTTACCTTTAGAGGCTAAGAGAGTTTGATCTTCTTTGGAAGTCAAACTGCTGACACCTTTTTAGGTCAGGAACTAACGAAGTAGGGATGTCACATAGCATAGAGTAGGGACAGATTTAACGTGATATTTTTTTTTTCTCTTTCTGTAGACGACGCCAAGGAACCACTTCACATCGAAGCTTTAAATTGCTGAATGTGGAATTGATTTTGTATTCTTTTGTATACTTTGATCCCGAGAGGATTGTATTTGCATTTAACTTTGATTTTTATATAAAACTTTCAAACTTTATCAGTTGTAGGTGGTCCTTCCGAGTGGCGTCAGTTAATGGGGTTTGTCTAACCTATGCAGGGGTTGTCTTTTACTCAATGACAGATACTAGCGGTCCAAAATAGATGAATGAGATAAGTTATTAAATTGATCATAAATTGATATCAAAATCTCATTCCCCACAGGGGTCGTGCTACAAAACTGCATGAGGGCTGGCAGCATCCCTGCGCTGCTCGTAGTCTGCGAGACAGGAGGCAACAAGTCCAATTCCTTAGGTGAGGCGGAGAGGATAAATATGCCACACATTGTGCTAGGGGGCAGAGAGTTCAAAATGTCATCCCTTTTCAGATCTCTTGCTCGCCAGCCAGTTTGCCTAACTTCCGCTTCCAAGTGTAATAAAGGGGTGGGGGCGGAGAAGAGTGACATGAGCAGTCCGGGGGGGGGGGGGGGCTGAGCTTAATGTCAGGCCTTAGCAGCAGTGGGGGGTGGGGGCTGAGGGGGAAGTGACGTGCAATGCAGATAATGGGGGCGGAGAGATGCCAAGCACAGTTTTGCATTGCAGTCCTGTAAAAGTCGTGGTTCAGGACTTCGTTGATCAGGATTTATCATTGTTCGGACTTCGTTGTTAAGGTGAGTCGTTATTAATACTTCGTGGTTTAGGATGTTTCCCGGCATTGTCATATGTCGATGAAATATATTTAATAGACGATGACCTGATGGTGCACTTGACCAGGGTGGACTGTATAATATTGTGGTTTGCTCACATGGGTAACTGAGTGTCCAATTTCTGGGATATGAGTTGTCAAGTGAGAGCAAGAGCCTGCCGATAAAATCTAAAGAAAAATGTACATTACTCCAATCACCAACAACTCTGAAAAGATTACAATTCATATTAGGATTTCTACATTTTGGCAGAACATACATTTCTGATTACGTAGAAAGGGTCCGCCGCCCGCCTCCCGCCTCCCGCCTCCCGCCCGCAGTATTAAATTACAATAAAAAGCATAAAATAACATTTAAATAAAACTTTTCTTACCTTCCTCGCCAGGAATGCGCATGCGCAGTTCCCAGAAGAAAGAGCGATGGACAAGGATGCGCCCGTGATAAGTTAAGTTTTATTTAAATGTTATTTTAGGCTTTTTTTGAGTTCAAATCGTTTTTATTGAGGAAATTTAGGGACTGACAGTACAAAAATGAAGAAAAACTCAAATAAATACAAAATGAAGATATAATGAATACAATTGCGACCTGGATGACACTGTCTGGTCGGAATCAAGCAAAATCATACAAACATAGTGTTGATTCTCAATTAAAACTTTAACACCATATACATAATCATAATGACATCAATCGTGAAAAGATGATCGCAATGAAAAGGAACCCATTGGGAAAAAGGAAAAACAAAGAATAAAAGGACATTAGCTAGCGATGATTTATGCAAAGAGTCGCATCAGTGACAGTAATTATATAAATATATAAGATCTGTGCCCCACGTGATATGACAGATTCGAGGTGTAAAATAGAGGGTGACAACTGCTGATCAAGATTCATGGCGGGTCGAAACTAAATTCACTCCACTTTGTGACCAGTGTTCCCAATAGAGGGGCTTACCTTCAACCTTAAAATGCGGATTATGCCATAAAAAGGCTAGGTTGGATGTGATTAGCTTGATATTGACTTTACAGTGTCTCTCCAGGTTTAGGAGGGCCCTCTTAGTGTTTAGCAAAATGTATCTAGACTGGTAAAAGGCAGAGATGTCTGTCGTCATTATTGCTGGTAGAGGTAAATTCTTAATGATCGCCTTTTCACTATGCACCCACATAGGAGTATATTCCGAGTGAGGCAGAAACCAATTTGCTCCCTGTTTGCACAAATATGCAGTCTGATAGCATCTGAAGTTTGGCAGTCCTATGCCTCCCTTATCTTTCGGCAGTTGAAGTTTCCGAAGAGAGACCCTAGGCTTTTTTCCCTGCCATAGAAAAGTATTGAAAAGTTTATACACCTTTTTTAAGAAATCATCGGACAACAACATAGGCAGCATACATATCAGGTAATTGACAAGGGGGGTAATCATCATTTTCAACTTTTCTGCTCTGCCCCACCATGACAAGAATTTTGGGGTCCAGAGGGACGATATCTTTTTGTGGAGGGCATGGTCATTTATTTTGAAGGTGCTGATTAGATATTTTTCAAATTCCAGACCAAGATATTTAAAACTTTTAGTTTTCCAGAACAGGCCTGAATTACCCATAATACTTTTATCCCCTAAATTATTCAGGAGCTTCACCTCCGTTTTGTCTCTATTTAATTTGTAGCCGGACACTACGGCAAAATCCTCAATTGAGGACATCAGGGCCGAGATTGCGGCCTCCGAGTCTTCAGATACAACCAATATGTCATCTGCATATGCCGTTTTTTTAACTGTGTAACCATCAAACCCAATACCTTTGATTTGGTTGTTATTCCTGAGGTGATAGAGGAAGGGTTCGATAGCGAGCAAGAAGAGGGAGGGAGAAAGGAGGCATCCCTGTCTTGTACCTTGCTCCAATTTAATTGAGGACGAAAGACAGCCGCCTGCTCTTACTCTGGCTGAAGGGTTAGAATACAGAGCCATCGCCATTCGGATAAAGTCTGCTCCCAGATTGAATTTTTGTAAAGCAGCCTCCAAGTAGGTCCAGTCGACCTTATCAAAGGCCTTTTCGGCGTCTAAAGTGACTGCCACTGTTGGTGAGTCGCTCATTTTTGCCCTTTCTATTATATGTGCCAGGGTGCTTGTGTTGTCGCTAGACAATCTATTTTTTAGAAACCCTACCTGTGAAGGGTGAATGAGTTTGGGCAGGACACTCTGAATCCTTTTAGCTAATATCATAGCGTAGATCTTGCAATTGAAATTGATTAACGAAATCAGTCTGTAATTCTTCGGGGTAGATGGATCCTTCCCATCCTTTGGAATTACAGCTATAATAGCCTTTGCAGGGGTGCCATTGACTTGGCCATTGTTAGTGAAGTCGTCATACAGGTCTTTGAGGGGCTCGATCAGGAGTGAGGTGAAGCTCTTATAAAACATAGCGCTAAACCCATCTGGTCTGGGGGCTTTCCCCACTTTGAGAGTTTTAATTGCGTTACCAATTTCCTCAGCGGATATGGGGAGGTTAAGTTCTGATTGATCTTGCTGTGAAAGTGAAGGAAGTGAACATTTTCCTAAGTACTCATCTATTTTTGAATTTTCAAGGTCGCTGTTCTTGATATATAAGTTTTTGTAAAAATCCTTAAAGATGTCAGCAATTTTGGTGGGATCTGAGTGTGCCTTCCCAGATTGATCAGTTAAGCTCTTGATAGCTGTTTGTTGTAATTTAAATTTCAGGTACGGTGCAAGGCTCTTACCGGCTTTGTTTGAGTTACATAGTCTAAAGTGCTTTTGATTCTTTAGCCAAATTCCTGCTCTTTCACTTACTATTTTGTTATACTCATATTTTTTATCCATTATGTCGCCCAGGATATGAGGGTCCATAGAGAGTATGTGTCTCTTTTCCAGAGCCGATATCTCCTGTTCTAGACGTGACAGATTATTATTGGCATCTTTATTCATGGCTGCACGTATCCTAATTATTTCACCTACAATGGTAATCTTAAGGGCCTCCCACCTTGTGAGGTCAGCAGTATCCCCTTTTTTATTATTTACAAGGTAATTTCGTATGGCCGACTCAATAGTGAGTCTATTCACGTCTTTTTTCAACAGCGGTTTGTTGAATCTCCATAGGTTGGTTTTTTTTAACCTCATTTTGTACTGCTAGTGTCATTGTGATACAAGAGTGGTCAGAGATCACACGAGGTTCAATTGAAGTTTCCTCGATATCGGCAGAGGAGTGACCGGAAGTGAGAATATAGTCTATGCGTGAATATGAATCATGAGGGGGTGAATAGAAAGTGTGATCCCTCCCTGTGGGGTTCAATAATCTCCATGAGTCTACCATGTTGAAACGGGTACAGAGATTAATGAGTGCTTTATGCGAATTGTTCGAACGAAAGGTGTAACGAGAGTCCCTATCTAATAAAGGATCAAGAGGGAGATTAAGGTCACCACCTAAGATGTGTGTCACATCGTCCGGCAATGTGTTAATTTGGTTGCACAACTCCTTCCAGAAAGCCGGGTCATCCTTAATAGGGGCATATACATTTGTGACATATAATTCCTTGTTATCTTTCGAGAGTTTTGTAGAGACCCACCTACCCTTGATGTCCGAATTGCTCTGTAGCACGTCAATATTGGCCTTTTTTGCAATTATAGTCAATACTACGTTTCTTTTCCCTAGAGCATCAGAACCAATTGCTTCACTGTACGTTCTGTTCTTCATAGAATTAAACTGTGAAGAGTCAATTTTTGTTTCTTGTAATAGAATTATATCACCATTTTGTTTTTATATGTAATCAAGTATCTTCCTTTTTTTGATCGGTTGATTGATGCCCTTAACATTTAGCAAAACAATTTTAATAGATTTATGTTTCTGAGCCATGGGATTAGAGGGAGTATGGCTGACAGCGAGTCATATTGATTGTACAAAATGATGCTCTGATTACCAGGTACATACACTGTATTGGGTGAGTAAGCCAAGAATCAGACGTATATTGAATGAGAGCGAAGGCAAAAATGCAATATAAACCCAATATTCTGTCACTTGTTGAAAGGTGCGCAAATCTGGTTCTGTCATCGAAGTACAAAGGGTACCTATTCAAAATTGAAAAACCGCTGAAAAAAAGAATCAAAAAGAAAACAAACAACAATACAAACAGGGCCCCTCCCCAAACTCCCCTCTCCTCAATCCCTCCCCCCCACCCCAAAAATAATCCAAAGACATGGTGACAAGGGAGAAAAAAGCAACAACTCTCCCCCCCATGGCAAATCTCGAATTCACCCTGCTTAATCGCAAATAAGGCTGGGAGCAACCAGTACTAATTGAAACCAGGAGTTTAGCCTGTGATTATTACGTAAAGCTTAACTAGCATTAACTAGAAATAGAATACGCAGATTGTACTGTAGAAGAATGCAAACAATATATTGTTCTGACTCAATAGTCTCTGGGAATGTCTCTTAAAGCGTTTACCACACTGTGGAGCACAGCGTAGGACATAGCACAACTGCATCTTACAACTGTTATAAAACCTGTGAATGGATCAACATGCAGGCCTGGACCCATGGTAGGCCTAACTGTGGGCAAAAAATGCCAAATGAACAATAGACACTGCGTGGACCTGGACAAAGGAAGTCTGATTGACAGGCCTGTTAGACGATCCGATATGAACATACGGATTGGAAGACTTGGAACACGATGTTATGGACGTTAAGTGCCCACACCATGAGCACTTGATGCCGCTGTATCCATTGAAGAGTCGTCCGGGCCATCTCAAAACTTCTTCAGATGCGTTGGGTCTGTGAATATTTGAGGGACACCTTGAATCAGGACTCTGAATCTCGCTGGGCCTACAAAGCCATATTGATAATTTAGGTCATGTAGCCTTGATCTGAGGGCAAGAAAGCCTTTTCTTATGTCCACCATCTCTTTGCTATAGTCTTGGGAGATTAATATTTTATTAGCTTTCCATAAAATGGGATTATTTTTGCGCATGAATGCCAGGATTTGTTCGACGTGTTGGTATCTGAGAGGTTTACATAAAATTGGTCTAGGACCCCTTTGACTTGGTGTGATACGAGCTGGAACTCTGTGGGCCCGATTAAATTCCAACTGGTTGCTGAATGAGAGGTTAGTGGCTTGCGTAAACCAGGACTCCAGGAAAGATATGCCTGATCTATCTCTATCCTCTGAAACTTCTAGAATTCCGAAGATACGCAAGTTCCCTCTGCGATTCCTGCCTTCCAACTCAGACAGACGTCTTATGATGGAGGTCGTTGTTGTTGATAACTCCTTGATAGACATGCTCACCTTCACCTCAGAATCTTCCAGATGACTTATTCTACATTATGCCTCGGATAGCCTGGCTTTTGTGTCTCTGATGTCCTGTCTGACAGCAGATATATCCTCTTTGCTGGACTTAGCCAGATCGTGGACCTCAGCGAATTTGAGCAGTATTGTATCTAGTGTTGCGTTGATGTCACGCTTCCCTTTAGTCGGTGAGTCTGGATTCGGTGGATCAGCTTTAAGTCTCTTCAGATTTTTAGTGTCTTTTTCCCCCATGGTTGAGGAGCTGTTGGCCATTTTGGTATGAAGCCCGCAAATCGTAAGGCACGGCACGAAAGTAAAACTTGTGCTGAGACTAGTGCCTGGTCATTGTATTGCCTGAGAATTGTACACTTCTTGTTAATTGCGATCGTAGAGCATAGGCAACGTAAAGAGGCTTGGGTCCGTTCTCCGTAAGAAGAATGAGGTCCAGTTATGTGGCGAGAACCAGCCCCAGAGCTACACTAGGTTAAGAGGGTAAGATATGTCCAAATTGTCGGCCATCTTAGGGTCAAGCAGAGACAATGATGTCAAGGGGACCTGTGGGCGGCACCCATTTTGAGGTCAAGCATCAACAGTCCAAATGAATAACATTAGATGGGCATGAGGCATGAACACATTAATGACCTTAGCGATGCGTTCCTCAGGGAAAAAAGTAGATGAGGTCCGGATAACTTAATTGCATTTTGTTTCTCACGCTTTATAACGACAAGACCTGTAGTTATCACCGAGAACAAGACATGGCATTCTTCTCGTCAGGCAGTTGTAAGGAGATTTAAAGTGTGCTCAGAGTCTATCTTCACTCGTTTTATCGCGCAAATCGTCGCACTGGGGCATTTGATAAGAGGCGACAAGCAAGCAAGAATGGTCGTATCCTGGAGTCGGTGCCGGCTCAAACAATCATGTCCGCCATCTTAGGAGCTAGTGCGTGTTACCTTGCATGTGAAGGGAGAGCCTCTCCGCATTGCAGGCGATCTTCGGACTTCGATGAGTAGTGCGAGGCTTCGTCAGCGCAGGCAGGTGTAGGGCGCTCAGTAACATGGCGGCGTCACAGGGCCGTGTACCGGAGTCTCATACAGGGTGACACGCTGGCCGCTACCAACATTGCACAAAAGTGCGGGCTAGGGCGCATTGAGGGTGTCCAGGCGCTGGAATCAGGATCCGCATGTAATTCGCAGCATTCCCCCACCACAGAGGTAAGCGGATGATTGCAGGGAGGTGCCGATATCTTGGAAAAATTCAGCACCACAGGGTGTTGAGAAAAGCTCATGCCCCCATCTTCTCCGGCGTCCAAACCACGCCCCTATTTTAGGCTTTTGAATGTAATTTAATACTGCGGGTGGGAAGTGGGAGGCCAACTTCCGTTATGCCCCCGAATATGCGGAGATTTGCCTAGTTTCTCCGTCTTCATTATGAAAGGCGGAAGGGGCAAATCTCCGCACATTCCCTGGGCGGAACGGAGATGTCCGCCCACCCCTAGTCTTTTCAAGTACACATTGGACACAAGAACACATGACAATGTTACGTTCTGTACAAGTTGATATGATAGCTTCCAAACACTTACACACAGATGTGAATACTGCAAACCTGGTGATCCGTTTAATCGTGGGCACATAGGCATACACATATGTCACTGTTAGAGCTGGCATTTTTGTTTTAATTGGGACAAGATGTAGAAATGGAGTTAAGGCTCTCTGAACTCAGAATTT